>NC_061101.1:17844482-17866982 GCF_015104395.2 Macrobrachium nipponense | reverse complement strand
CTTTACTGCTTAGGCCAAAAATAACAAAAGAATTCACCACTTGTAGACAGCAAACGAAAACTAATCTGCTAGAATAATTTTCACAGGTGATGGAGAGGTTCTGGGGGAACAATTATTATGTCTCCTTTTATCATTTAACCTGGTCCCATTTAAATGATTTACCTTTTAATATGGCACAAAAAGATATTCTAAGTTTTCTTCTTAGTTGTTCATTTATTATTTGGCAGCAGCTTCTCTCTCTCTCTCTCTCTCTCTCTCTCTCTCTAATCTCGCTCTCTCTCTCACAAACACTTTCCCGATAAGTAACACGGCATTCTCTCTCTCTCTCTCTCTCTCTCTCTTCTCTCTTTCATAAACACTTTAACCGGTAAGTAGGTAAACACGGTATTCTCAGTATCTCTCTCTCTCTCTCTCTCGCTCTCTCTCTCATCTTCTCTCTCTCTCTCTCACATAAATACTTTCCCGGTAAGAAACGGTATTCTCATTATCATGGAAGTGTCGGAGATAGTTATTTTTTCTAAATAGCAGTCTTAGAATAATGGTGTTACCAATAATGTAAATATCTGAGAAGAATTCCTACATACATCTAAAAAATGTAATCTTGAATAGATAAAATTCCTATTTATTTCCAAGAATGTATAATAAGTTATTAGAAGTTATTCTATATCGTTGAAATATAAAGCATGATTGACATAAAGTACTAAATATATTCGTAAATCTCCCATAGTCAAGAGGTTTTATAAGTCTAAGTGTATGTCTGAATGGTAAAATCGAGACAAGACAAATTCCATGCTAGTCTTATATAAGAGCTCCCAAAGCGTTCATAAATCATAATTTCTCAAACTACGTATGGTATTCCTTGTCGACTGGTTACTTTTTTATTACTATGAATATCAATTCAGAAATGGGGTTTATATATAATAGTGATGTCCTCATTTACAACCATTATTGTAATTGCGCCTATTGGAGTTATTGTTGTACAATTAGAGGGTGTGTATCTTGGTAATAAATCTCTCTCTCTCTCTCTCTCTCTCTCTCTCTCTCTCTCTCTCAAAAATAATAAATCTCAATTTTGGTAAGCGGAAACATAAAATGATCAATATTTTCATGATTAGTTTCTGGCGGATATGCAAATAACTATTAACACTAATATTCAACTGTGCTGTAGATGTGTTTCAGGAATTCAAAATGAATAAAAAGAAAAAAAAAAAATGTGTCGTCCGCAATTAGTGAAAGTACTCATAACTCTGGCACAGTAAACCCAGATAATAGAGTATCATATGAGATGTTTATTTATTTGTGATGTTACATAATTACATATTATATATATTACGGATGACTACTATCAAAATATTATCATAAACTAAAACAGGTTAATTTGTAGGAAAAACAACAAAGAAACGAGCTGTTACAATGATTGTTTACGTTTTCGTGCGTCTGGTAGCATACTACAGGTGACTCCCGTCAGAAAACCTCCGGGTTCTGGGGACCTGTGAGATCTCATCCCAAGCGTAATCAAAGGGTTAAGGTTTAGTAGAGAGCACTTTTTTAGGTTTATGAGGGATGTATTTAAGTTTAGTGCGGATGTGTTTAGGTTTAGTGGGGATGTGTTAAGGTTTAGTGAGGGATGTTTTTAGGTTTAGTGAGGGATGTTTTTAAGTTTAGTGGGGATGTGTTTAGGTTTAGTGGGAATGTGTTGAGGTTTAGTGAGGGATGTTTTTAGGTTTAGTGAGGGATGTTTTTAAGTTTAGTGGGGATGTGTTTAGGTTTAGTGAGGGATGTGTTTAGGTTTAGTGAGGGATGTTTTTAAGTTTAGTGGGATGCGTTTAGGTTTAGTGGGAATGTGTTAAAGTTTACTGAGGGATGTTTTTAGGTTTAGTGAGGGATGTTTTAAGTTTAGTGGGGATGTGTTTAGGTTTAGTGGGGATGTGTTAAGGTTTAGTGAGAGATGTTTTTAGGTTTAGTGAGGGATGTTTTTAGGTTTAGTGGGGATGTGTTAAGGTTTAGTGAGGGATGTTTTTAGGTTTAGTGGGGATGTGTTAAGGTTTAGTGAGGGATGTTTTTAGGTTTAGTGGGGATGTGTTAAGGTTTAGTGAGAGATGTTTTTAGGTTTAGTGGGGATGTGTTAAGGTTTAGTGAGGGATGTTTTTAGGTTTAGTGAGGGATGTTTTGAGGTTTAGTGAGGGATGTTTTGAGGTTTAGTGGGGATGTGTTAAGGTTTAGTGAGAGATGTTTTTAGGTTTAGTGGGGATGTGTTAAGGTTTAGTTAGGGATGTTTTTAGGTTTACTGAGGGATGTTTTTAGGTTTAGTGAGGGATGTTTTTAAGTTTAGTGGGGATGTGTTTAGGTTTAGTGGGGATGTGTTAAGGTTTAGTGAGAGATGTTTTTAGGTTTAGTGAGGGATGTTTTTAAGTTTAGATGTGTTAAGGTTAGTGAGGATGTTTTTAGGTTTAGTGGGGATGTTTTTAGGTTTAGTGGGGATGTGTTAAGGTTTAGTGAGGGATGTTTTTAGGTTTAGTGGGGATGTGTTAAGGTTTAGTGAGAGATGTTTTTAGGTTTAGTGGGGATGTGTTAAGGTTTAGTTAGGGATGTTTTTAGGTTTAGTGAGGGATGTTTTGAGGTTTAGTGAGGGATGTTGGTTATGTTTTAAGGTTTAATGGGGACGATGGGATGTTTTTTAGGTTTGATGTGGGGATGTTTTTAGGTTTAGTGGGATGTGTTAAGGTTTAGTGAGGGATGTTTTTAGGTTTAGTGGGATGTGTTAAGGTTTAGTGAGGGATGTTTTTAGGTTTAGTGAGGGATGTTTTTAGGTTTAGTGGGGATGTGTTAAGGTTTAGTGAGGGATGTTTTTAGGTTTAGTGGGGATGTTTTTAGGTTTAGTGGGGATGTGTTAAGGTTTAGTGAGGGATGTTTTTAGGTTTAGTGGGGATGTGTTAAGGTTTAGTGAGGGATGTTTTTAGGTTTAGTGGGGATGTGTTAAGGTTTAGTGAGGGATGTTTTTAAGTTTAGTGGGGATGTGTTTAGGTTTAGTGGGAATGTGTTAAGGTTTAGAGAGTGATGTTTTTAGGTTTAGTGAGGGATGTGTGTTTAGGTTTAGTGGGAATGTGTTAAGGTTTAGTGAGGGATGTTTTTAGGTTTAGTGAGGGATGTTTTTAAGTTTAGTGGGTATGTGTTTAGGTTTAGTGGGGATGTGTTAAGGTTTAGTGAGGGATGTTTTTAGGTTTAGTGGGGATGTGTTTAGGTTTAGTGAGGATGTTTTTAAGTTTAGTGGGGATGTGTTTAGGTTTAGTGGGAATGTGTTAAGGTTTAGTGAGGGATGTTTTTAGGTTTAGTGAGGGATGTTTTTAAGTTTAGTGGGTATGTGTTTAGGTTTAGTGGGGATGTGTTAAGGTTTAGTAAGGGATGTTTTTAGGTTTAGTGAGGGATGTTTTTAGGTTTAGTGAGGGATGTTTTTAGGTTTATTTAGGGATGTGGTTAGGTTTAGTGAGGGATGTTTTTAGGTTTAGTGGAAAGTGATGTTTTTAGGAGTTTTTTTTGGGGATGTTTTTTTGATTGCTGATGGAATGTTTTTTGTTTTTAGTGAGGGAGTTTTTTACGTTTAGTGAAGGGATTGTTTTTAGGTTTAGTGGGATTGTGTTTAAGGCTTTAGGGAGGGAGGGTTGTTTTTAGGTTTTAGTGGGGATGTTTTTTAGGGTTTAGTGAGAGAGGTTTTTTAGGTTTAGTGAGGGATGTTTTTAGGTTTTGGGGGGTTATGTTTTTTATGTTTATTTGGGAGAAATTTTTAGTTATGGGGGATGTTTTCAGGTTTAGTGAGGGATGTTTTTAGGTTTAGTGGGGATGCATTAAGGTTTGGGGAGGGATGTTTTTAGGTGTAGTGGGGATGCATTATGGTTTAGTGAAGGATGTTTTTAGGTTTAGTGGGGATGCATTAAGGTTTAGTGAGGGGGTTTTTTAGTTTTTTTTGGGGACGTTTTTTGGATTAGTGGATGGAGGTTTTTTGTAGTGAGGGTGTTTTTAGGTTTAGTGAGGGATGTTTTTAAAACGTTTAGTGAGGGGATTGTTTTTAGTTTTATTGGGATGTGTTAAGGCTTAAGGTGGGGAGGGTTTTCCTTTTTAGGTTTAGGGGGTGGGAGGTTTTTAGGTTTTAGAAGATGTTTTTTAGGTTTAGTGAGGGATGTTTTTAGGTTTAGTGGGGATGTTTTTAGGTTTATTGAGGGAAGTTTTTAGGTTTAGTGGGGATGTTTTCAGGTTTAGTGAGGGATGTTTTTAGGTTTAGTGGGGATGCATTAAGGTTTGGGGAGGGATGTTTTTAGGTGTTGTGGGGATGCATTATGGTTTAGTGAAGGATGTTTTTAGGTTTGTTTTGGGATGCGTTTAAGGGTTTAGTGAGGGATGTTTTTAGTTTAGTGGGATGTGTTTAGTTTGGGGGGGGATGTTTTTAGTTTAGGGGGTGGCATTTTTAAGGAAGGTTTAGTGAGGGATGTTTTTAGGTTTAGTGGGGATGCATTAAGGTTTAGTGAGGGATGTTTTTAGGTTTAGTGAGGGATGTGTTTAGGTTTAGCGAGGGATGTTTTTAAGTTTATTTGGGGATGGCGTTTAAGTTTATTGATGATATTTTTAGGTTTAGTGAGGGATGTTTTTTAAGTTTATTATGGGGAAGTTGTTTTTTAGTTTAGTGAGGATTTGTAGGTTTAGTGAGGGATGTTTTTTAGATAGTAGGATGTGTTTTTTAGGTTTATGGTGCTGTTTTTTAGGGGTAGTAGGGATGTGTTTAGGTTTAGCGAGGGATGTTTTTAGGTTTAGTAGGATGTGTTACGGTTTAGTGAGGGATATTTTTAGGTTTAGTGAGGGATGTCTTTAAGTTTAGTGAGGGATGTTTTTAGGTTTAGTTTATGGGGAGTTTTAGGTTTAGTGAGGACAATGTTTCTTTTTACGTAGTGGGTTAATGTGTAGGCTTAGTGGGAATTTGTTAAGGTTTAGTGAGGGATGTTTTTAGGTTTAGTGAGGGATGTGTTAAGGTTTAGTGAGGTATGTTTTTAGGTTTAGTGAGGGATGTTTTTAAGTTTAGTGGGGATGTGTTTAGGTTTAGTGAGGGATGTTTTTAGGTTTAGTGAGGGATGTTTTTAAGTTTAGATGTGTTAAGGTTTAGTGGGGATGTTTTTAGGTTTAGTGGGGATGTGTTTAGGTTTAGTGGGGATGTGTTAAGGTTTAGTGAGGGATGTTTTTAAGTTTAGTGGTGATGTGTTTAGGTTTAGTGGGATGTGTTAAGGTTTAGTTAGGGATGTTTTTAGGTTTAGTGAGGGATGTCTTTAAGTATAGTGGGGATGTGTTTAGGTTTAGTGAGGGATGTGGTTAGGTTTAGCAAGGGATGTTTTTAGTTTAGTGGGTGTGTTTAGGTTTAGTGGGGATGTTTTTAGGTTTAGTGAGGATGTTTTTAGGTTTAGTGGGGATGTTTTTAGGTTTAGTGAGGGATGTTTTTAGGTTAGTGATGGATGTTTCTAGGTTTTGACTGAGGGATGTGTAAGGTTTAGTGGGGATGTTTTTAGGTTTAGTGGGGATGTTTTTAGGTTTAGTGGGGATGTTTTTTGGTTTAGTGAGGGATGTGTTTAGGTTTAGTGGCGATGTGTTAAGGTTTAGTGAGGTTTGTGTATAGGCTTAGTGAGGGATGCTTTTAGGTTTAGTGAGGGATGTTTTTAGGTTTAGTGAGGGATGTGTTTAGGTTTAGTGAGGGATTTTTTAGGTTTAGTGAGGGATGTGTTTAGGTTTAATGAGGGATGTGTTTAGGTTTAGTGAGGGATGTTTTTAGGTCTAATGAGGGATGTTTTTAGGTTTAGTGAGGGATGTGTTTAGGCTTAGTGAGGGATGTTTTTAGGTTTAGTGAGAGATGTTTTTAGGTTTAATGAGGAATGTGTTAGGTTTAGTGAGGGATGTTTTTAGGTTTAGTGAGGGACGTGTTTAGGTTTAATGAGGGATGTGTTTAGGTTTAGTGAGGGTTGTTTTTAGGTTTAATGAGGGATGTTTTTAGGTTTAGTGAGGGATGTGTTTAGGATTAGTGAGTGGTGTTTTTAGGTTTAGTGAGGGATGTGTTTAGGCTTAGTGAGGGATGTTTTTTTGGTTTAGTGAGGGATGTTTTTAGGTTTAGTGAGGGATATTTTTAGGCTTAGTGAGGGATGTTTTTAGGTTTAGTGAGGGATGTGTTTAGGCTTAGTGAGGGATGTTTTTAGGTTTAGTGAGGGATATGTTTAGGTTTAGTGTGGGATGTTTTTAGTTTTAGTGAGGGATGTGTGTAGGTTTAGTGAGGGATGTTTTTAGGTTTAGTGAGGGATGTGTTTAGGTTTAGTGAGGAATGTTTTTAGGTTTATTGAGGGATGTGTTTAGGTTTAGCGAGGAATGTGTTTAGGTTTAGTGGGGGATGTTTTTAGGTTTTGTGAGGGATGTGTTTAGGTTTAGTGAGGGATGTATTTAGGTTTAGTGAGGGATGTGTTTAGGCTTATTGAGGGATGTTTTAAGGTTTAGTGAGGGATGTGTTTAGGTTTAGTGAGGGATGTTTTTTGGTTTAGTGAGGGATGTGTTTAGGTTTAGTGAGGGATGTTTTTAGGTTTAGTGAGGGATGTGTTTAGGCTTAGTGAGGGATGTTTTAAGGTTTAGTGAGGGATGTGTTTAGGTTTAGTGAGGGATGTTTTAAGGTTTAGTGAGGGATGTTTTTAGGTTTAGTGAGGGATGTTTTTAAGTTTAGTGAGGGATGTGTTTAGGTTTAGTGAGGGATGTTTTAAGGTTTAGTGAGGGATGTTTTTAGGTTTAGTGAGGGATGTTTTAAGGTTTAGTGAGGGATGTTTTTAGGTTTAGTGAGGGATGTGTTTAGGTTTAGTGAACTGCTGACAGAAGATACAGGAGGTCTGGGAACCACTCTGCGTGCGGCCACAGAGCGCCATCAAGGTCATCCAGAGATTCTTAGAGCTTATTACTCTGTTCAGGACCTGACGGATCAGGCAGAACAGAGAAAAGGTGTACATACACATCGAGGTTGTCCGTATGATGCTTTAAAGTGTCCTCTGCCAGAGGAAGAGGATCCTGGACCACCGTGAAGTAGACCTCCATCTTTCTGTTGAAGCGAGTGGCAAAGACATCTAACATGAGTCCTCCCCAAAGATGAAGTCCTTGAGCTGCCGCCCAGGAAAAGTGCATCTTCAACAGAGGAGACGTCATATAAGGTGATCCCTTATGATGACATACAATCAGCATGTTACTCATCACAGGAGACGTCCTATCACCTGGCAAAGCTGTAACACACTATGTTGTAAACATGCTGAATGATAATGCTGTCTCTCACTTCAGAAACAATTTACATTGCAGGCAAAAATAAATATTGTCAGGCAGGTTTTTAGTGAGAAAGAAATATTCCAAGTCTCGTGAAGAAAGAAAACAGAAACAACTCAGAAGCACAGTGTCCTGCTGTTTTTATGGCAGGAGACTCCTTTGCCAAACAATAACATCTTTACTTTCTCACCACCTTCCACATTAGACATAGACTCTCCCAATTACAGGTAAAGTGAGAATGAATTTGCAATTATTTCATGTGTTTATGCAGTATATGTTTTTTGTTCAATTCTCGCAAACTAGGCTTGTTAAAGTTAATAGACTTTTCTTTGTTGTATTTTGGAGGTCTGGTATGTATAAATTGTATTATTTTCTACTTATGCCAGAATACTCTGCATGGTTCTAGTATTCAAATAGATCCCAAGGCAAAGTATAAGAGTAAGAGTTTGTATACTCACCAAAAACACAAGTACAGTACCAGCTTCTGATATCTGGATTATTTCCCAGGCTAGCTTTAACTTATGATATATCCAGTAGACAATAGTTAGTATGTGTAACCTCAAAACTTCAGAAAAAAAGTGACCCCCAAAAATTATGGTTGTGTAAGACCATCAAGACCCCCCAAAAATTATGGTTGCATAAGACCATCAAGACAGCAGTTCCGGACCTCATGGAAGTTACCACCCAGAGCTAGGATGAATACCCATTCTTTATACTTAAGTTAGAGTCTGACCTCCAGCTTCCTGATGAAGACAGTGGCAAAGAGGTCTAGCTTAGGCCTTCCCCAAACATGAAAAAGCCTGTCTGCCGCGTCCTGATGCAGAGACCACTCCATGCCCAGGATTTAGTACCAATGACTCGGCTTGACGGCCACCACATTCCTCTTGCCTGTAATGTGCAAGTGTTTACAAATATATGTAGAAATATATGTGACATTCCATATATAAAAACTAAAAACTATGATTAAATTAAACCAATGACCCAAGGGGTCACATATGAGCTTGCAGGAGTGTGATAGGCAGTGATAATGTCAAAGTTGACTAAGCCTTGACGTGTTGTATCAGCGTCCTAATCAGTAGGCACCTGTAGTCATCACATCTATTGTTGTGTGAATCGTCGACAAAGCTTTCGCTTGAGAAACCATGTTGACCTATAACCCAGAAAACCGTCCTACTTGACTTTTGTCTGATATGTTCATCTGTGTGTATGTTCATATGCTGAGCTAGTGTTTGCTCACCTATGATCTTGTAAACCTAATTGTATGTCAGACTTCCTTTAGCTCTCTTCATTGGAACACCTATCAAATCTTCTCTTCACGATGTAAGATAGAAGAATACATCTTATTTTTGTACTCTGTGTTTCAAACGACTAAACCCTTATATCAGAAGAAGTGACTGAATGAAACTTAGAAATTATCATTGCAGTCCATGATACCCCAACGAAGATGGGACTTGCACCAACCGACCTTTGCGTATAATATCGCAGGTCCTTACAACCTTGTTAGACGAAGGCCCAGCCCCAACATTGGTGGCAGCGAATAACCAATAGAAGAGAGATGATCCCATACCATCCGAAGAATTACGAATCTCAGAAACATGTAACATATCAGAAGTCAACTTAGTGGGGCATGAAAAGCTGCAAGCAACTTAGTGTCTCCGACGGCAACGCAAGCATCCTCCTAACCGTAAGAGATGTCTTCCATTAAGAATCATTCAAGAGGTTGTATCATCGTTTATTGAGCATCTTCAACATTGCATATCTTCGAGAAACAAACAGGACGTATCTTCCGCATCTAATCTTCATCGACCCTGCAACGGGAAACGAATCATTCACAAACAAACAACGCACTATTTCAACGCAAACTGAGAAACTGAGTCATCTGCCAAAGCAGTGACGGGAGAGCCAAGGCTGTGTCGTTATTACAACTCCGAGACCTTCCTCTTAAATATCAAGCTAAGTACAACTTTTTTATTCATTTGGTGTGTGTAACTTGGAGTGTTCTTCTTGCAGGTAGAATTCGTTGTCCCTGTGGGTGAGTTACGAGACATTCTTAATCTTACTTTCTTACAGAAATTATCTACATCATTGGGACTTCGCTCCTGCGGGTTTTTTTATCTTTGAGTTTCTGTCAACTTTGTTTTTCCAGAAGTTCTGAAATATTTTAATCATATTTTCTGTGTTAATCTTATCATTTTTGGGGACACTATTAATTCTGTACGTAACAAATCATATTAAATATTGAATATGCGTTTACGCAGTGGACGTTTGTATTTATACAGATACATTGATAGGGTTGCTAGGAACCGTAGTGATAAGAAAACACACAAAAACAAGTGGAACACCCATACACCGAATAAATTAGAGGTAACATTATTTCGGGTCAGGACAATAATTGCTCCTTTGCAAGGTCCTGGAGGCAGTTTTAGCCTTGAGTTCTTTGAGTTATATGCTTAAAATTCATCTCTATGACTCAACTTAACTTTAAACAATAGGGCTGGATTGTAAGGAATAACATGTCTGTAAAAGATTTCATTAGGCTAACATACTCAACATTCATAACAGTTATGTTACAAGAAGCCTTGGTAAGTTGTTTTGTTGAGGGCAATTGCCCAACAGCACGGATATAGATTTATATAAACAAATTAAGAAACATATGCCTAAATGCACTGACCTGGATCCCTCACAAAGGATGAAAGTAAACTACAGTAAGTACATAAAGTTAATAATAATGCAGCAGGGATAACTTGTTTTAATAGTAAACGCTCAATTCATAATAGTTCAAGTCAATCTTACGTTCGATGTTTTTTTACGCCATCAGAAGCTAAGTAATGCTAAAACATACAAAACGTTGCCAATGTTAACAAGAAAAAGTATGCACATTATCACAAAAAGAAACAAGCAAATAATATCTCTGCTCAGAAGCAGGAACAAGCAAATAGGGCTTCAGGGAACTCGGTTACTGGGGCCATCTAGCCAAACAGTCAGAGTCAGCCAAATTTTCCGAGTGTTGAAAGCAAAGCAAATTCCACGTAAGCGACTCCATGGGTGGGGGGGGGGGGGGGGGGGGGGGTAGAGTGATGTTGGGTCATTCAAACTAACACTTTTTGTAATTAAAAAGGTTTTTTCCTATGAATCACACGACCATATCAAATAAATCAGAGCAGGTTCCCGTAGTTTTTAATACAATAAGCTATTGTAAGTAGTGGTGGATTACGCCCGACTTTACATGCCGTAAATTTAGAATATAAGCCATTTACATTGTTTTTTATTCCGATAGTCCACGTAATATCATGTATTTACGGACTCACCATTTGTTGTTTTCAAACTTCCCTATTGAGAAGTCCGAAGTACGGCTTTCAATAATTGGCAATAATGAATTAAGCGTAGTAGGCGTAACTCAGATGCAGTACCAGGTGGGTAAGCACACTCTTACAGATACCTTTATAGTTGTAAAAAAAAAGCACACGCTTACAGATACCTTTATAGTTGTAAAAACACATTGATATGTATTTAGTTGTATTTGTAGGATACCCATCTATGGGCATACAAAACATTATCTTACCTCCTGCCAAACAAGGCGTGTTTATCAAAGGAAAATTCTATAAATCTTATAACACATTAAAATCCATTTTGGACAAAAAAAAGACCGTTAATCAAACAATAACTTTTATAGAGGAACCAATAACTTGTCTCATAAATGAAGATATTGTTCAAACAACCCAACAGAATTCTCCCACACCCGCAATTACGGTTTGCACGCAAAACCTCGAGACAAATGCACCCTCGAATATCTTAGTGCATGTAAAAAGACTTTGCTGGGGTCTGAAATTTTAATCCTTCCTGACACTGAAATATAACGGATTTCGGCGAAACAAGCACTATACACTTTTGACTCACAGCAACAAGTTAATATTGAAGTCTGTAACCATTTGAATACCAATCTAGTAATCCACAAAAATCTATATATATCATGGATATGGAAGTTATAAATATCGCATTTTTACTGTTGCTAAAATTAATCACACTCAACCTGTTGTCGACGAATCCCTCTTACAATCTATCCAAAGTAAAATCAATAAAGTCACTCAAGAAGAGGAGATTCTGCAGAAATTTTTTTATCTTTCATCTGAATATCATGATGTTTTCTCCACTACCGAGTGATTTCTGGGGAAAACGGATGTCATGGAACACTAAATACGGTTAAAGGACAAACATAAAGCTATATACGTACCTTCGTATAGACTCCCAATGAAATTTCAAAATGAGATAAATGACGAAGTCGAAAAAATGTTAGTAATAGGAATCAATTTTTCCCTTAATCGTCGCGCCTAAAAAAGATCGGACTTGGCGTATCTGCGTAGATTTCCGTCGCCTAAACGAGGAAACGGTTCCCGATCATTTTTCCAGTGCCATGTACCGACATTATCGTATCTTTGTTAGGTCAGAAAAAATTTCTTTTCACCAGATTGGACTTACTTAAAGGCTTTCACCAGATACCATTAGCTTAGTGAGTGCACCTCATACACCGCCTTCAGCACACCTCGGGGACATTATGAATTTTTATGTATGCCTTTCGGTTTACGTTGTGCCCCAATTACATTCACCAGAATGATTAATATAGTGTTGGAGACTTGTTAGGGGATACCCTACATGCCTATATGGTTGGTCTTGAATCTTTTCTAATACCTTAGAAGGACATTTACGTAAACTAGAGCTAGTGCTACAGAGACTAAGCTAACACAATCTCAGAGTAAACAATATCTAAATATGAGTTTTTTAAACCAGAACATGTCTATTTAGGTTTTACGTGTCTAGTCAAGGTCTTAAGGTGGTCCACGGTAAGGTGTCGGCTATTCGTAACTTCCGGTACCTATTAACGTAAAGGGGATACAGCATTTTTGGGCAGTAATGGGTATTACTATTGTAAGTTTAGGTGTAACTATTCTATCATAAAAGCTCCTTTAACAGATCGCACGAAGAAAGGCGTAGATTTATTATGGTCTGAAAAGCATCAACAGGCATTCAATATCTTGAAAGTGGAATTATGCAGTTCACCAATTCTTAAAATTCCCTGATCTTAATAAGGAATTTTTTTTTATGTAACAGTCACCTCTGACCCAGGGGTAGGAGGGGTACTACTTCAGCAATATGATAAACAGTTCTTTCCTATAGCTTTTTATTCATGTAAACTGAAGTTCTCTGAAAGTAAATATGCAGTAATAGACAAGGAAGGGCTAGGTATCGTTAACTCACTAGTACATTTTAAGTTCATAATCTACGGCTATCCTGTTAAGGTCCTTACTGACCATAACCCCCTTACCGAGTTTTTCAAAGAAACACGATGGCATATGATCATTCAGGTCTTTAGGAGCCAAGATAGGATATCTACTTGGGAAAGCAAATATCATAGCTGACGCATTATCCCGCAATCCCGCACCATACTGTAAGGAGCCATTAGTTGGACTAAAAGACATAGAAACATCCGTGCCTATTGTTAAAACCGTATCTGAACAAGAAAATTCATTAACCTAAGAGATTGTGAACATTGAAGACCTGGGTTGGAGCGCTGGTACAAACAGAACAAAGTATGGGTCAGCATTTAAGCAAAACAATAAATGCTTTGAATGGAAATCCTAAAGCAAAAGTATATTTAAAGTATGTGCAGTAAAATTATGTAATCAAAGGTAATATTCTATGTAGGGCCGTAACGAGGAAAACCCGAAAAACACAGCAGGTGACTAACGACCAGGTAGTAGTACCAATCTCTCTTATACTAATCATCCTAAACTGGTTGCATTCTAATCCATTACATGGTCATCCAGGGTTCTCTATTATGTCACAGAAAGCCAAATCATTATTTTACGGGTCTACAATACTTACAGATATAAAAAAAAAAGGGGGGGGGGGGAACACACTAAGACACCTGTCAGTTTAGGGCCTATCCCGTGCCAAATCAACCCTTTGAAAGAGTACACATAGATTTATTAACAGGGTTTTACGAGCCTGACAGAGGAAATAAACATTTTTTAGTGTTAATTGTGCCTTGACACATTACACAGAATTAATAGCACTAAAAAATAAAACACGCAATTGAATGCGCTAGGTACTTCTATGAGTGCTACATATGTAAAGATGGAATTCAACACATGATAATCTCTGACTCAGGTGGTGTAATCAATAATCATTTCCTTAACTCATGTGAATTCCTTAGCATTAAGAAAATCAATACCATGTTTTATCACCCAGAGTCAATCGGTTTGGTAGAACGAGTAAATAGGAAAGTGTTAATGTCCTACGAGTTACACTCGGGGGTATGGATCCGAAGTGGATTATAGCGGTTCTCGCGGTTTTAAGTACTCTTAATCATCCATATCATGTATCTATAAAAATGATACCGCAAGTAGCCTTATACGGTACGCCCGCTAGAACACTTTTCCACATACTCAAGCCAACCACTAATTTATCAAATATAAAAGATATGGGTACAAGTGTAAGCCGATATAATATACTTCGTAAGAAGTTGGAAGAGTTACAAATTATAATGAAAAGGAATCACGATAAAATCACTAAACAAAACAGGACCATATGCAGTAGGTGTTCATAAAAAATATCCAAATATATATGCGTAAGGTTTGAATTATAACCTAATGCCTAAGTTTAGTAGCCCGTTCAGTATTCTAGGGATATTAACAACAAATAGGCTAAAGGTTCAAAACATATCAAAACCTACTGACAATGGTTTATATTCCAATGGTTTATATTCGTAGTCAATGGAAAAAAAAAAAAATAAAAAAAAATTTTTAAAGTAAAAAAGGCTAGAAGTGAAAATGTATACTTTAATGAATCTTACAGGGTAAATATATATAAAATTTGTATGGAATTTTTTTTTCCATTAGTTTTGAATAAGAAATATCTAATCTAACATAAGTAATTACATATATTTTACTATTTTGCAGGTTTCCAATATGAAACTTATATTGTTCAAGTTTGGTACTGTTTTTTCAGACATTCTTCTCGTGTGGCTGGAGTGTTAAAACTCCAAATATCCAATTTACACATGGCTCTATCATTGAAAGTACTAAGGACGTATTTATTACATCGAGTAACGTAACTCTTAAAGTTGGCTTGTACGCAGTTCTTGCCAGGAGATGCTGAATCATTGTATCAATTGCACATGCATCATTTTCCTTTTAATCCCGATAATCCGCTTGCACAGGCTTTGTCTGTAGCTGTGTTGTTGTCTTGTGTTTGCAAAACAAGCCAGCTGGAGTGGAATGCTTAGCTCGTGAACTTCTCATGTGGACTGTAGGTTGTTCGCGTACAAAAGTCGTAACCCATTCTTATTCGTGGTGCTCAATGCGAGATAAGTTTGGGAATTGCAAATCATTTTAAAATTAATGAACAAAAGAAGCGATAGAATTTCTTTAATATCAAAATGAATTACTTTTCTCTGAACTTCACAGACAATTAGAGTCAATGAATCAGCTTATGACATTGGTAAATGAGCGTTTAAGTAATATAAATCAGATCATGGATATGCAGTTTTTACTTGTAACTGTCAGGGAATTCCGAAGACATTTTTCCATGGTAAAGATAGCACTGCTTATTTGTGATTAGGTATGGTAAAACATTCAGAAATTTAGAAAATAATGTTTAATTTACAAAATTTAACATATTAACACCACTATGGATTATGAATTTAAAGATAGATTTTTGAAATAAGGAAATAAATAAACAAAAACAAAAAGATTAAGTAACTTATCTGTCTGACCCCCTTTTAATATCAATTACCAAATAAATCACCGAATGTCTTGTTACGAATAAATACCTCAGCAATTGCTCAAGAAAAATAAACCTTACAACACAGTACATAACACAAGTCACTGTTCAGGGTCTCTATGACTTTTATCATACGCTAGATAATACACCAATTTGAATTTCGGATTCAGAGTCACTTATATAACGTATGCTTCAATGTAACAACGGGAACCTGTGATAATAGTTCAAGTATTTTTCCTTTTCAAAAAAGTGCAGTAATTGCTCCGGGATTGTTTAAGGTCACGTACCGTTTCCCCAAGGGTCCAGGATTACCCTAGCTGAAACAAAAGGAAAGAAACATACTTTGTGAAAATTTAACTACACTTATGATTAACACTACACTTATTTTAATAATTTAATTCGTAAAGAATTTTAATTAAATAGCACTTAAGACAATTTCAAATACATTTTTAAAGACTTAAAAATCTTAAAGATGACACATTTCACAAAAACTGATATAACAATATAACCTATAAACACAGGCAGTTAATCCACTTACTGACGGCTAGGTGATTATAACGTGACTAAAGAAAATACAAAATCTCTTTTTCCAAAAAAAAAAGTCTTATATGGAACTGAAATAAAAGGACAAAATCGTTAACAGAAACTTCGCAAATACTGTAACTTCAATCCAGTCAATAGATGGTGTTACTAACTTTATGAAATTCCCTGACAAAACCCCCCATTAAGCCTTTTATATATAAAAGACAAACAAACATGGAATTTCATAGACATGACAAAATACCTTAACCTCTACTAACAAATCGGCAAATATATTATTGGTACCCTTCACATGAACAACAGAGAAGAATAAACTTGTAATGCCAAAGACCAACGCATTAGTCTTCCATTACTAGACTTTGAAGTCTCTAAATACACGAGTTTGGTATTGATCACTTTCCAAGAGGAATTTTCTACCCATTAAGTAGTACTCAAACTTCTTTATTCCCCATACTATGGCCAAGCATTCTCGCTCGATAGTGCATATCGAGTCTCGGGGGGGGAAGAAGTTTCTTGCTTGCGAAATGCCACTGGATAAGGTTCACCGTCTATATACTGCAGCAAAACTGCTCCTAGACCGGTAGACGATGCATCAGTTCTTAAACAGAAAATGTTATTTAGATCAGGCACCTGAAGAATCGGAGGAGAAGTTAAACAAGATTTCAGTTCATTAAATTTGCATAATGGCCATCTTCATCAAAATTAAATTTTTCTGAACTACCCTTGTCTTCAAAAACTTTGTAAGATGAATTAGTTTATCTGACAAATTTGGAATAAATCTACCATAAAATTTTACAGATCCAATAAAGCTCGTAACTGTTTCTTGGTAGTGGGGAGCAGGCATATCCAAAATAGCTGTAATTTTTAATTTTTCCATCCTATTTGAGGAAAAATACCCCTTTTGTTGATTACATATCCTAAATATTGTATCTCTTTATAACCGAGGAAACACTTTCCTGGTTTAGCAGTTAATCCCGCTTCTTGTAGTCGCAATATGACTTTCCAAATCTGCCATATGAATTTTCCTAGTCTTTGGAAATAATAAAGATATTGTCAAAATAGCAAACTACGAAAGAAAGACCTTTCAATACTTGCCTCATTAATCTAATATACGTCGCACAAGCTGTGCTAAGGCCAAAGGTAATCTTACATATTGCATTTGTCCAAGATTAGTTGCAAAGGCTGTATACTTGCGACTCTCTGGTGTTAGAGGAATCTGATGATATGCTTTGCAGATATCAAGTTCTGTAATGTACATAAAATCTGCAAACTTATGTAGATCTTGCTCAAAGCTTGGCATGGCTCACAATCAAAATCTGTAATTGCATTTAAAGTTCTAAAATCAACAACCAATCTGTAGTTACCTAATTTCTTTTTGACAAGCAATGCAGGAGATGAATAATTGAGATGAGGGCTCTATTATTCCAAGATCAAGCAAACTTTGTACTTCGTCATTGAAATCCTTAGTTAAATGAGCTGGGATTGGATAATATTTACGACAAAGGGTTTCAGTAGTCTTAATCTTAATATTATGCTCTTGTAAAGAAGTTTTTACCTGGTTTAATCTGAAAATACATGTTTGTACTTCTGACATAAGTTTATGAAGATCATCTTTCTGTACATCTGAAAGATTAGGGTTTATGTTGCATGTACTCTGATTGGTATCCACAATTTCAATTTTTCAGATAATCATCCTCATCAGCATTAATAACAGCAACTTTGTTAACATGAACAGAGTTTATCATTCCAGTCATATCTTCATCTGCTACATGTAACATTAACATTCTCTCTACGGTAATATTTCTTCATAAGATTGATATGATACAGTCTCTTCTTATCCTCTACGTTTACCCAGTAGTCAACTGGACCATGCTTATCAATTATCTTGTATGGACCTCTCCATGAGAACGGCAATTTACCTTGTTTTTCTGGAATTAAGCAAAAGCACTTCATCTTCAGCTTTCAAATCGGCGCTTACTACTCTTCAAATCAAAATAAGACCTTATATTTACTGAAAAGATATATTCATGGTTTTGAACAGCCAAACTCAGAAACATCAGACAACTTTTCACGTAGTTCCAAAAACCAAAAAAAAGAATAAAGATCAGTTTCCTTTGCAGACATCTCTGAATTTGTCCATAGTTCCTTCAATATTGTCAAGGGACCTCTCACTTTGACGGCCATTATTATAAAATTTCAAATGGTGAGAAACCTGTTGTATCACTTGGAATTTCCCCTCATGGCGAACAGTGCAGCTGGAGGAAAACTATGCCACTGATTATGTTTTAACTCGCATAATTTTCTTCAATATACTTTTTAAAATCTGGTGTTGCCTTTCTATTCTTCCATTCGCAGCAGGGTGATATGGGGTACTGAAAAGAGGTTTGACTCCTAATAATTGTGGTACTTGCAACATAAGTTCTGATCGAAATTGTGGTCCTCTGTCAGAAAGAATTTTCTTTTGGCACTCCTACTCTGGAAAAAATAGATATTAAGGCTTCTGCAATGTCTTCAGAAGTTATGTTCTTCAAAGCTACTGCTCTGGGAAGCTTGAAGCATAATCTACCATGGTAAGAATATATCTATGACCTGCTTCACTAGGAGGAGAAATCGGGCCCACTAAGTCTATGGCCACTATACAAAATGGCGTAGAGATCACTGGTAATTTAACCATCTGAGCCTTCTTTACTTTTCCAACAAAGAAGAATTTTTGATTTTTGGCATACATCACAAGATTTGCAATATTTATATATGTCAGACGTCATACCTTGCCACCAGAAAATTCCATTAATCTTATTAAAGGTTTTCCTATGAGAAAAATGTCCACTTACCGGAATATCATGTGCAAGGCGTAAGACTAATTTTATGCATTTAACTGGTACAACCAACTGTTCTTTTCCTAGTAACTGTGGCTTTTTACATTTCTGTATTTTCCTGTAGAGAAGTCCATTTCGCATCACGAACTCGCACTGCAACCCATTCTTGCAACATTTGACATCACCAGACCGACTCATTTCTCTTGCATATTTCAAAGCTTCGCAATTCTGCTGTTCTCTAAGAAAAGATTCATGATCAATGGATATATCAAATGGTTCTGGTAAAGAAAGAGGGTGTACAACATTTCTCCTTTTTACCTGTGCTCTGGTTACTGCATTCACTTCTATGGAAGAATCGGTATTTTTCCGAGGAAACAAATTATGGTCTTGAACACCTGGAATATTGCCTAATAAGACAGTACAGTACTTTATTGGAGCCCGAACAGCATTAACCCAACCTGTAAAGAAACTACATTTCAAATAAATCTTGACAATAGGGAATCTGTCCTTCCTGCCCAAATAATCAATAAGAGTAGAATATGAACAATTTGTTCCAGGATCAGGAATTAAATCCTCTGATACCACTACTCCTGTACAACCTGTATCTCTAAGTATTGTAGATACTGTAGTACCATTCACTGTTCCACATACCATAGGTCCACATACTCCTGTGTTATCCAGAACTTGTCCTATCTCAAGAGAAGATTCAGATTTCTTTTTGGGTAACTTGTTAGGACAGTTTCTTGAAATATGTCCACTCTGACCACAACCGTAACATGAAATCTTACCTGGACGTGACGAATTAGTTTTCTCTGGTTTCTCACTCATACTGATCTTGTCACTGGAAACTAGATACATTAGCATTGTGCCTAAAGGACTTCTGCTCATCCTTAGGATAACATTTGTGTGCTGAAGCAACTATGTGGTCTGCCAAACGATGAATAATCCTCTGGAGTTCTAGGTTTATTTTACGCTCCTTAAGGGACAAAAGACGCATTTCCTTAGGTAAACAAAAGTAGACATGAACTGATCACAGACTATAATGTTTCTCATCTTTGTAGTACTTAGTTATCCTAAGACTATTTATCCACAAGTCAAAATTTCGAAATAATATATTCAAAATTGTTCATATGTGCTCTTGGAATCCATTTTTGCAGTTTTAAATGCTGTCCTGTACCACTCACTAGTCTTCTTGAATCCTTTCAAAAGAGCTTCCTTCAATGATGCATAGTCACTCGTAACGTCATCTGAGAACGACGGTGTAGATATCTAATGCCTACCTCTTAAAAGTGATGCTAACTGAACTGACCAAGAGTTCCGATCCCAGTTGAGAGAAACTGCTACCTTTTCAAACCTTACTAGGTAGGCGGTGATATCATCAGTATCACAAAAAGGAAGAGGTCTAGTAGTATCCACAGCAACTGTCACATGGCTAGGGTTAGATGTTTGCTCCTCTGACCTTTTGCAACTCAAGTTCATGTGCCCTCTGCTTATCATTTTCTTCGA
This sequence comes from Macrobrachium nipponense, assembly GCF_015104395.2. Classification (NCBI taxonomy): domain Eukaryota; kingdom Metazoa; phylum Arthropoda; class Malacostraca; order Decapoda; family Palaemonidae; genus Macrobrachium; species Macrobrachium nipponense. Next base: position 17,847,024 of record NC_061101.1, on the reverse strand, counting down.
ATTTAATCTTCAGAGCCCGTTCTTCTCTTTCAGCATGTCTTTTATCACGCTCATCACTATCTTTGATTTTCTTCTCTATAAAGTTCAAAAGAGCTTCATCTGAGAGTCCCATGGACAAACCTTCATCCTTCCAGAATTTATAAGACTCCATTTTACAATGTCCAGTCTTTAACCATTACCTACAAGCAACTTAATTTAAGAAACATTTTAAGATACCTGTTACACAATGACAATAAGCAGAAACTGAATTGTACTAGAAATAATTATTATGAATAAAGGACAATCACACACTTATATTACTCAACAGTAACCATTCACCAAGCGTCCAGATTCAACAATAAAGTTTTAATAAAAATAAATATTAAGTACAAAACAATAACTTTAAAATTATCAACCAGTATAATCTCTAGAGTCAGCTGGACCCTTACGTAACAACTGTTACCGGACACTTGTTTCAAGAACTCGGTTTACATTTAATTAACTACCGGAAGTCTCCCACTTGCGACCTTCCGGCCGAATTCTTAAAATGGCCCCACACACTCTCAATACAATTTCACACACCAATTAAACTGCACTTTCATATGTTGTAATAGAAAATTTACTATCACCAAACCAATCACAAGTAACGGCAGGCCACTATTAACAAGAAATATTTAAATTAGCCCTGTGAGCACACCACTTAATGTCAAGGGAAGAATTCCGAAGACATTTTTTGTTTTTCCCATGGTAAAGATAGCACTGCTTATTTGTGATTAGGTATGGTAAAACAAATTCAGAAATTTAGAAATGTTTAATTACAAAATTTAACATATTAACACCACTATGGATTATGAATTTAAAGATAGATTATTGAAATAAGGAAATAAATAATAAAAACAAAAATATTAAGTAACTTATCTGTCTGACCCCCTTTTAATATCAATTACCAAAATAAATCACCGAATGTCTTGTTACGAATAAATACCTCAGCAATTGCTCAAGAAAAATAAACCTTACAACACAGTACATAACACAAGTCACTGTTCATGGGTCTCTATGACATTTATCATACGCTAGATAATACACCAATTTGAATTTCGGATTCAGAGTCACTTATATAACGTATGCTTCAATGTAACAACGGGAACCTGTGATAATAGTTCAAGTATTTTCAAAAAGTGCAGTAATTGCTCCGGGATTGTTTAAGGTCACGCACCGTTTCCCCAAGGGTCCAGGATTACCCTAGCTGAAACAAAAGGAAAGAAACATACTTTGTGAAATTTAACTACACTTATGATTAACACTACACTTATTTTAATAATTTAATTCGTAAAGAATTTTAATTAAATAGCACTTAAGACAATTTCAAATACATTTTTAAAGACTTAAAAATCTTAAAGATGAACACATTTCACAAAACTGATATAACAATATAACCTATAAACACAGGCAGTTAATCCACTTACTGCACGGCTAGGTGATTATAACGTGACTAAAGAAAATACAAAATTTCTTTTTCCAAGTCTATTATGGAACGGAAATAAAAGGACAAAATCGTTAACAGAAACTTCAAAAATACTGTAACTTCAAATCCATCAGTCAAGATTGATGTTACTAACTTTATGAAATTCCCTGACAGTAACATTAGCATATTACAATTCAAAAGTAGATCATATTCATGGGAAAATGTCACATTTTCTTGAAAAAATCCAAAGATTATATAGGAATTAGTTACAGTGCGAGTTCTTTCGTTGCATCTCTTGCCTATTAAAGTTTTACATTAACCTTAGAGAATGCACGCGAGAAACTTGGATATGAACCTTTGTTAGGGGCACAGAGGATCGAATTTTATCACAGCTTAATTTCAGTAAGCGTAAAGAATTACAGAATCATGATTAATATTCCCTTCGATTCTTATGTTGCCTGGCAATCTTACAAATAGCTCAGTTTCCCACTTATATGTCTAGTAGCTTACTACCAGTAATATAAAAAAAAAATTCTAGATTCGTATTAATATCCCTTAATATGGATATTTTTATGGTCGTCAGAGACCTGGATAGGTTCACTCATTGTTCTAATGCCATGGGTAAAAAAAGTTTGTACAGCTGACTCTTTTGAATTCCACCATATCAGCGAATTCATGTAGGTTAGGTCTAGTCCTTACCGGCTCTCTCCCTCACTTATTTGAACGTTGTCTGAATTTATTTTCCCTTTTTGACAAGTATAAGTTCGCTTACAGGCTGATTAACGGAACCTGGTTACACCTCGCAGTCGGAGAGTTTCACGTCGCATGCCCGGACGGATCTCTACAACTTCAAACTGTTCGTCGCTGCAGACGGCTGCAGTGGAGTAATGACTACCTACAATGTTAACGGAATAAGCTCTATCATAAGTGAACAGGCTTATTTCGTGGATTTCCTGGACCGTCACCCATATCCCAGCGTTAATTTCGTTTTTAATGCGAAGGTGGTCCAGCACTGTCCAGCAGCTGTCGGAATTGACTACAAAGGAACACACTTCCAAAGCTTACAACCAAGGAGGGTATTCAACTCTACGTTTTGCT
>NC_061101.1:17826982-17841982 GCF_015104395.2 Macrobrachium nipponense | reverse complement strand
AAGAGTACTACCAGCTCCATAAACCAATCTGTTCATTTTAAAACTCCATGAGCCAACTGTGAATGTGCCTCTGTAGGGTCACCCATAGTCAACATCGTAGATGTGAATGTAGGTCAGCAAGCAACCAAGGTTGCCTTTCCTAGATTATCAAATTCATGAATGAAGGCAATAACCTCCTGGAAATGTTGAAATATCTGTCTTAAGGGGCTCTAGAGGGGAAAGACAAGACTTTCAAAGTGCAGTGGCCCCAAAGGAATGAGTTGACCTTTCTTTGCCATGAGAGAAGGCTCTTGAGGACCACAACTTCTGACTTGTTCACCTTCTCTGCAAAAGGCAGTCAGATCTCTTGATGGGGAGTGCAACGAGATGTTGGACTGAAGACATTCATCAAGCTTTTGTTTTTACTGTTCTTGGAATCCGAAGAGACTGTCAAAGGGGAAAAAGACAGAGATCGATTACTGATCACTCGGCTTTTCGACTGAGCACGAGGTAGAAAGGATCAGGACACTTATGTGAGAACATTCATAGTAAGAGTAAATCAAGGTAGCTGTTCACTTTTTACCCACCTGCAAGGGGGTTGTAAGGGCAAGTCCGAGTGGCCTTTATTCGGAAATCTTTCATACTCTGGACACTTGTAGTACATACTGCCATTCTTTTGAGACTCCCTCAAAGAGTGAGGTGGAGAGGGGAGAGAAAGCTCTCCCTACACTGTCTCCTTGCTTTACAATCTCAGATTGTTTAACTGGTTCCAGATGGGCACTTGAAAATGATCCTATTGTTAAGACCTCAGGTTTGTTAGCTACGAAAAATGCAAATTGTTTTAAAAAATTTGTCATTTTTCCACTGACCAGAACTCTTAGAAGAAACCTCTAATGAAATAAGGTTATTTAGAGGAAGATCAGCAGCAAGAACCACTTCATACAATTTTTCAATCTTCTTAATGGTTCTGGAGCTGCAGGAGGTGTGTGCTTTGGACAATTGCACCCCACAAAAGGTTTGCAAGTTTGAGAGATGAGATTTCTTTGTCCTTCTCCAATGAAACCATTTAGAAAGACAGAAAAGGATTCACTTTAAGCCATATTTTCTTAAGATACTCAAAGGATGATCCCACAAGACTTGGAAAATTCATTTATTTTATCAGAGGGGGAAGATGCTGCTGTAGGGAAATCAACACCTGAGAAGAGAGAAAGAGAGCAGCAGTGCATACACAACCTCACATTGAACAGTCAAAAGATGGAGTGATGCCCAAATGTGACTGAGAGTCGGGCTCCCAATTCATCCACTAGTACCACCATATGAGTATCCTTGTGACTTCATTCATTCAAAAAGATATACTGGACATAAAAGGCAGACATTTGTATCTGTTAAACAGAAAATATGCATGGATACAAATTGTTAATTATATACTATTTACTGTAGTAGGTTACTGTAACACTTGGAAACGATAAACATTATTTTTCAACTTTTTATTGATACATGGTATAGACAGTCATCAGTATTGTGCATGGGTTTACAGAGTTCATTGCAATATCATTGTCATTTATACAAATAATACAGTGATTCCCGCTGAAAGTGTGAAATATCAGAAAGTGGTATAGATTGTCAATATTGCACATATGGTACATGGAATGTGTAACATTTAAGTTTACTAACAGAAAATAAATTCTTCAAAAATACAATGCCTTAGGGGATTTTTCATATTTTTTCATAACTTTTAGAATATTTTCATTGCATATCCCATGAATTACCAAAAAACAATAAGAAAACTCTCCCAAGTACACTGTTAATAACAATAGTAAAAAAAGTTTATCTTACAAATTTTAGGAAACTACCTTAACATACAGATTTTCATGCTCAAATTGTGTATGATGTAATGTTTTAAGAACTATTTCATCTAAGTCCCCAGTCAAATGCCTAGTATAGAATCTAAGAAGAGAAAATGGTAAGATTAATTAGATTATCATGGAAAAATTCAGTATTTGATGTTACTGTATGAACATCTGAGTTCACTCTAAAGCATTGTACAATGTAGAATCATATGGCATGCCAAGCATATTTTGCAAATTGGCAGCCATGTACAGTCTGATTAAATTTAATTATTATGACAAGTTATAGGAAATGAAAGAAACCAAAGTGGTAAAAGGAAATTCTTTGAAATTGAGAATTAAACCTGGAAGATGTACAATGCTGGTCTTTCTAGGTGTTCCTCCTTGAGATATTTGGGGTGATTTCCACTTTGTCCTTCTGGCAGTCACTGAAGACATTGTGGTTAGCCTCTATATTTAAAGCAGGGGATTACCTACACATTTCACAGATATTTGATTCAAAAAGTTTTCACTTGATAGTATGCATATTGGATTTGAAAAAAGTTTGAGGACACAGTCAAAAGATATAAGATCATTTAGAGTGAAGCACATGCAGTTTCTCCCTTGCGTCACTTCAATCACTAGTATGCTCATCTCATATTTCTCAGCAAGTGTTGCACTCTTTGAGTCGATCATCCTTGTTTAAAGCTGACTGGTAATGTCAGTCATCCAGCACATGAGCTGTAACTATATCTTGAGTATATTTTAAATATTTTTTGAGTAAGAGATTTATTGGTATGATAGTTTTGATAAGTAAAGTGTGAAAAAGTATTGGTTCATTCTGGTTACTATATTAAATACTGTATATTTTTGTCATTCAGGACTGAACAAACAAAAATGTGAACAATATTTTCATAATTCACTTACTACTATGAATTTTCCTTTTTATTCCTGAAAATATTCTGTGTATTGAATTCTGTAGTTAATTCCTAAACTGTTTACTGATTTAGATCAGTTGGTCAGCCATTGTGCTTTGTAATGAAACTGACTTGTATGACAGTAACAAGAAATCAGGCTAACTATTTACAGCGTTATATATGTACAGAATTATTTTAAATTGTCAAAGTCAAAACCACACTAGCATGAACTGTAACAAACAATCAGAGTAAGACTGTGAAAAAAGATGAAGAAATATACAAAGAATAAGTAAAGTGGAACTGTCTCTCTTGCATGACAACAGTTTGGTTTTTGTTTGGCAGTATGCATCAGAATGAGAAACTGAAATGCAGTACTGTACTGATAACATTGGCAAAGCGGATGATCTCAATCAGTCTTGCATCAACAGTAATACTTCTGCTTGGGAAAGTCAACACCTTTAATAGATTCTTTGTTATATGGAGGAACATGAGCTCAAGCTCAAATAAACGATTTTAAAAAGAAAAAACAAAATGATAACCAAAAAAAATAAATAATCTATGCTATCTAAATCTAGAAAAGAGATATGCATAAAAAATACACATAGAAACATAAAAGAGCAGGTCCCATAATTGTCACAATAAACTATAGTCAAATCACTTCAACTAAGGCACAATCAGCAAGAAGATAAGAGCCTAGAAGATACATTACATATTTGTATAAAGCAGTTTTGGAGAGAGCAAAAAATGCTTTATAGCAAAGAGGAACCTGCTATGCAAAAAATAACAGGATTTTAAAATTACTCCGGCTCATGCTGAATGCATTCATGCAGTGTGATGTGTTCTATGTATACAAGTACAGTGGTTTTTGCTAGTTAAAGTAAGTTAACTTTAGAAGTGTAATTTAAAGCACTTAATCCAAAACCAGTATTTATCTCAATGAAAGATAAAACTATGCTTACGAAGTTCCAGTTCATATTACTGTATTTTCAGAAGATAAATTCTCTTTATTGCACTTAAGTCGAAATATATACATGGCTTTCTTCTTAAAATACACGTAATTTCTGTATGTCTTGTGACACGTGGGAGAGAGCTAAAGAATTGACATGTTTATATTCAAAAATATTATTTTATATATTCAATATTTTTTTCAATAAAGCCATGTGTGACTGTCAAATCAGCAGATTAATTATGTAGAATTGTACGACAAATCAGTTTTATAAATGACAACCGAACTAGTATAGTGTATGCAATATGTAAAAAAAGCATGAAGCAAAATCTTAACTAATATCACATTTTTTATTAAAACTGATTTGTAGCATTCAGTCACAAGTACTATAAAAGCATAAATTTTATATTTTGAAGAATTTTAATTTTTTTTTTATCAACGTTTAACCCTCTCCTCCATTTGTAGAAAATAAATCTTGAATACATTGGCCACTGGATGGATTTAGGTGCTCTTCCTTTCTTTTGTGTGTTTTTTGGGTCTGATCATAAGAACTGATTTCTTGAGAGTGTAATCCCAGCCTCTCCATCTGAACCACACAATACCTGCAAAGAAAAAATAAAGTTTAACCTCTGTTCGCAAAAGAAAGACAAGGGAAAGGTGTGTGATTAGTGTAGCAGTAAAACAGATAAGATAAGATTTCTCACAGACTATTTCCTACTGGCAGATCAAGGGAAATTTCTTGACCATACATATGCCATTATTATTTTTTTTATTTCCAATTTGTTTAATTATTTGATTTCTCATACTTAACTGTATATATTTTATAAAAAATTTTGGATAATAAATAGTACACTCAAAATATTGTTAACCATTGTGACCCTCACTTTACAAGGAGGTATAGTAAATTACCAAATTGGTAATGACATTTATAAACTAATGGTATTGCTATAATAAATTTATATAAATAAGAATCTGTAGCCAATGTGTAGTAAAACTACAGTATTGTAAAATAAGAGTGAAAGAGTTTACTTATAGTCAGTTGGCTGTAGTTAGAAATGGTTAACTTGATCACATTTGCTTGTCAGAAACTCGCATGAATTTGTTATTACACAATGTTAGTGAATGCATTCAGAGGGATGCCACCTTCTTAACCAATAGTTTGGCTGCCATATTGAATACAAAATGGAAGACTTTTGAATCGGGGTTTCCACGTATTTCTGCTCATACTTGGAGTAAAAAAAAAAACTTTGTCTTTTCCTATGTATTTTGATGCATTAACACATTTCAAAAGGTTTTATTTAGGTGGAATTAAATTTAAGAGTGATATTGTTCATTCTGTCTTCTATTTTTTTCATTTTGAGTGTATGGTAATGCCTTTTTTAATAGTTTGTTTTCAGACTCCTGTGAAATGAAGCATTATGCAGCCACCTACAAGCCCTGATACTCCTCAGAAATTGATTTTGATCTCTGTATATTCTGCCAGGATGTAAGAAGAACAAGCAAAAGCAGTCCTTGAGACAAGGAAGTGAGGATTCATTGCGCAGTGTTAATGACAGCATCGTAGAAAGACTTAACATCACGATCAACCATATCTCAAATGAACTGAGACATTTAAAAACAATGTTCTCGATCAAAAAATATATGCTCACCTGGCACAAAAATGTGTGCTATTCATCCTTCACAAGTAAAGACATCTTGCAAGACTGTATAAATGTCAGCAAAATACAGTTTAGAAATTTCAGCACACCAGAAAATGCAAGTTTTACCAGACTTTGAGGCTGAACCTTTTAGAAAGTCTCTGAGTTAATCAGATAAACCCTGTTAATTGGCAAAATGCATGTTTTGCCAGTTGGATGTTACAGACTCAAAGCTTTGCCAAGTAATGACGAAGTACACTTCTGATTACTGCTCGAGTTTGCAAAGATAATCAGATCATGGCATGTAGATTGGCAGGCATCAACGACATTATTGCTGCAGAAGAGAAGTATTACTTGAAATGCAGTGTACTTTTCAAAAGACGAGGTCAGAAGTGGACTCTTCTGGGAATGAGCAAGCAGACTGCTTTGGAATAATCATGGAAGAAAAAGGTTAAGGATATCTTAGTTTTACCATACCACTGAGCTGATTAACAGCTCTCTTAGGGCTGGCCCAAAGGATATTTTTACGTGGCTAGGAACCAAATAGTCACCTAGCAACGGGACCTACAGCTTATTGTGGAATCCGAACCACACTATATCGAGAAAAGAATTTCTATCACCAGAAATACATTCCTCTGATTCCGCGTTGGCAGAGCCAGGAATCGAACTTCGGACCACTGGATTGGCAGCCAAGCGCGAAAACCATTCGTCCAGCGAGGAACTAATCATGGAAGAGCTGGAGTGAGGAATAGTAGAGGGACATGTTAATTCCCCTCAAAGCAGATGAGGATCACTACAGTGAGACCCTTTTACATGAACATGGTGCAAATGTAGGCTCCTACAGAAGTGATAGAAAGGAAAAAAAGTCACCAAATTTCTGGGATATAAAGTGCCATTTGTGCAATGTCAAAGAAGCACTACCGATTGTCCCAGCAGCTCTTAAGCACTCGGCATTAAAAAAGATCCTGAATTCAAACAATGACAGTTTCGTGGAAGTCGTGGGATTTCTACCAAAGGAGACAGCTGAAAGATTACCTCGTCTTGATAATGAAATTATAAGCTGGATGTTCTGAGTAGCCCTGAAAATACACCATGATATCAAGCACAGCCCTGGACACACCACAATTGGCAAGACTGACACTAACCATGCTGCTAGAGGGACATCATTCATTGAGATCTGCTGTCTCCCCTACCCTCCTGATCCCCTACCTACCAAACATGTTTTCAGGAGGAGCTCCCCTACCCTCCTATTCCCATACCTACACTGTCTCACCAGGGGCGGACAAAGCTGTTTGTAGGGCGTGGGTGGCTGTGTCGTCTCCCCTACCTTCACCCGGGAGAGGACAAGCTGAATCCATCCGGGGTTTTATTATTGTTGATTTTTCTTCATAAAAAAGTTGCCAATTATCGTTTTTAATGTCGTCAAGAGTGCATTTTTATCTAGGGAATTTAACACTAAAAGCCAAATCGACATGATTTTGTTATGCAATCAGAGCTGCAAGATCTAAAGTCTTTTGTTATGCCACCTTGCAAAAGGTGGAAACATGCAGTTGGATTTTCCAACAAGAATTTTTACAATAAATCCACAAACACAGCTTGAATGTTGAAATATGCAAAGAACTTCAATGGGGGAGTTTTTTTAATCATACTGATACATAATATACTTATAAAGTAAGAAACCAGACCTGATAAGTAAGTTTATTTCCGTAAAGTGTCTTATGGATAAAAGAAAAAAACTTCCTTGAATAAATGTGCAAGTTAGGACAATTTCGATTTTGAAACTCGTCTCTGTTTTTGTAATTAGATCTTCCATCATGGAAGAAGGAGAACGCCAATGCATATGATGAATAGCCAGCGAATTTATAATGCATGTAAGAGTGCCACGCTGATCACTTGCTTCAACCGATATGGGCTTTGCTGTATTGTTATGATGAAGTCTTGCGCCACCACAATGACATGGCTAGATTCATAGTAGAGTCGAGTACTGATGAAGTTCCTTTCCCAAGTAATTTCAGCAGTTCACCATTCACGATTGCTGCATTTGATAACTTTGATCATGATGAGGCAACCTTATTAAGCATTGGCGGTAGTCATGACACAGTGAGCGTTCTGTTCCAAGATGATGATAATTCTAGCGTAGGTCAACCTAAGATCTCAGCTACTACAACAGAACATGGTCCCAAGACATTCAAGTGTGAATTGAAGTGTCAGGAACTGCAGCCATTCCACAAACCAGCGAAAAGAGCCGACTTGCCAGTGACCTAAGATGTCGAAACGCACGAAACCGACCAGGATCTTCTCAATGACGCAATGATAAAGGATATGACTTGTTCTCTAGCTCGGCTGGACTAGTCTGAAGGAGACAACTTAGTGAACATCCAACCTGGTGAACAGAAGATGCCATTCTGGAGGGAAGCCAATTCCGTACTTTCCGAGAGAGATGTCCCAAAGAAGCATTAGTTTCTGTGCATGGCAAAGCGTCCAGTCTTTTGAAGCTGCCGGTGATTGAGTGATTGAACCTCAGGCGCTTAAATGTTTTGGTGTTATTTTTTCTTTGAATTATCTAACACAAATGGATCTAAAAGAGTTATTAGTCCAATATAAAATAATCAGAAGCATGTTTTCCAAATGTCCATGATGGGTAAATCAAAACATGACATTTTGCGTGATTTTTTAGGAGCACGTGATGGTCAAAATGACATCCCTACTTTTACCAGTTTCTTTTGACCTAATGACCTCTTGCGGCCTCATTTACATGTTAATTTGCATCAACTATGTTTAGTATTATAGAAGACTTAAATACAAACATTTTGAGGTATAGTTTGTTGTTCTGTGATTTATACATACAGAGATATAGCTATTTAAGTTTCCACTACCCTATAATATTCGTCCAGAGGAGCGAGAAATGGGCGTGGCTTATTACGTCTTTTTCTCGGTTACTGCCGGGGTAGGAAATTTCTACCCAGACTTTTTTTCATTTGTCCTATGGTATACTTCAAAGATATGAAGGGAAATTTAGGGGACATCTCACGCACACGGGGACCCCGTCAGCCAATGGGTTATCTATGAGAAAACGAACTTCTCTCGTTTCTATTCCATGTTACAGGGAGTAGTCGTCGTCGGAGTGAGTTTGAGTGGCGCCTGCTGCAGGCTTCAGCCATCGAGCTCAGTTTGAAGCCGCGTTGGGTGGTGCCTCATGCGTCTTGGGGAGCACTGAAGAGGGCGGGGCTAACAATAATTTGGGAGGAGTTGGTGATGAGTCTGAGGTGTGCAGCGCGCGTTGAAGCATAGTGTAAACTGGCCTTCAGAAACTGTTCACTCTTTGATTTAATGAGCAAGATACATGCAAAGTCGAGCAATATCATTATTACTATTTTATTTTTATTTTATGTCGTGTTAATCCCCGAGTTTATCTGGCTTTGTACGAATATCCCTCATGTTCGTAACTTTTTTTTTTTTCTATCCAAACCTTTAGTCTGTTACCAGGCGCGCTGTAGCCAGAGGTTTTTGTGGTTTGGGACATGCGAACCACACTTCGTATGTTCTCCATTGACTACCTCATAACAAGACTATAGTAACAGACATTCAATAAATGTTTTTATTTTGTTACCGTAGTCATAGGGTAATTTGTTTGTTTTCACGCAAATACCTAACAACCATTTCAATATGTTGTTCGTTTGTTTGGAAGGAATTGGTCGGATGCTTGTTTGCTTTGACTTTGAATTTGTTCTCGTTGTTCCAGTTTTGAGTTAGTTCACGCCTGAACTCCTGCCTGGGTACTATTCATATCTTATTTTCCCGTCCTCCGACCAAGGTTTTCTAAGTTATGGGGTAATGTGATAGTTATATCTTGATATCTATATTTAGAGTGAAGTTTTCCTGGTCTTTTGGTGTTAGTTTTGTGTATATTGCGCTTTGGTTCATTGTTGGTATTTTTTTAATGATATTGAGTAATGAATGTCACTGTTTATTTATTTACTTCTGAAATGTATTATCAATGTAACCCTGTGTCTTTTTTTAACCATCTTTTTGTCGCAAATCCATACTATGAAGCAGGTCATATTAAAGTTAGAGTCAGGAAGAGTTGAATTTGTTATACTACTTTTAATGAAGGGTTTTGAATACGATCATAAACTGAAAACACCTAGCATCATTCCCATCGCACACCTCAATTCTCAAGAATTGCTTAGTTATTCGCAGGATTTTTTGCTTCTTTAAGAAAGCAGTGATCAAATTACAAAAACAGAGACGAGTTTCAAAATCGAAATTGTCCTCACTTGCACATTTATTCAAGGAAGTTTTTTTTTCTTTTATCCATAAGACACTTTACGGAAATAAAATGACTTATCAGGTCTGGTTTCTTACTTTATAAGTATATTATGTATCAGTATGATAAAAAAAACTCCCCCATTGAAGTTCTTTGTATATTTCAACATTCAAGCTGTGTTTGTGGATTTATTGTACAAATTCTTGTTGGAAAATCCAACTGCATGTTTCCACCTTTTGCTTGTATAATATAGAATTTGGGTCAGTGGCATCACAAAAGACATTAGATCTTACAGCTGTGATTGCATAACAAAATCATGTCGATTTGGCTTTTAGTGTTAAATTCCCTAGATAAAAATGCCACTCTCGACGACATTAAAACGATAATTGGCAACTTTTTTTTTTAATGAAGAAAAATCAACAATAATAAACCCCGGGTGGATTCGGCTTCTCCTCTCCCGGGTGAAGGTCGGGGAGACGACCCAGCCACCCACGCCCTACAAACAGCTTTGTCCGCCCCTGGTGAGACAGTGTAGGTATGGGAATGGGAGGGTAGGGGAGACATCCACCCTCCTCCTCTGAAAACATGTTTGGTAGGTAGGGGATCAGGAGGGTAAGGGAGACAGCAGGACCTGTTCCCAGAGCGTGTAGCACGCACCAAAAGTTTGTATTGAAATAATTGGCATTTATAGAATGCTTCTTTCTTCAAGTGTATCTGAAAATATTCTATATCGAATTCAAGACCTTGTGACAATGGACATCCGCACAGAGGCGGTATGTTTAGAAAAATGACTTTTAAGAGGTAGTCGGATGGTTCCATAACAGCATTAAACGGTTAATGGGATGCTTCGGGAATTTTGGATTTTTTCTCTATTGGATTTTCTTTCCATTTTCTTTGAGTTCTTTTCTTAGCCTCTTTCTTTTGGTTTCTTTGAATTCTTTTCATTTCCTTAACTTCTGTAATATTTCTGTAGTTTTCATATCTTATAGTACTTGGGAACTTCTTACAACAGTCAGCGTTAAGTATATTCTACCTTAGAACATAGGTTGGCGAATGAAAACCAAGATCTGTGTTTCTAAGACTATATTTATTAATCATTCCATGATACCAATACAATATCAATCGTGCTTACAGTGTTAAAGCTCAGCGTGAAAGACTGATAAACCTTTGTATAGCATTTCAGCTTTTAGAAACAATATATTTTTCTATGAATTAGTGAATGTTTTCTTTAAGTTTCTAAGTAAAATAATATTTGCTTTAAACTTCTATAAATCACCAATTACAAAAATTCATCAAAACTACGTTTACAGTTCTTTGTGAAATGCTTACAAATGTTATCTTGCAGAATGCAGTTATCTTTTACGGGAAATAGAAGTCTTTATTTCACTTCTGAAGCAAAATTTAAGAAGAATCTTATTTACACACAAACCTGACAACTATGAATAAAAAGTTGTTGTGTTCCTGATTACTTTGAAAAAACACTTAGAAGTGGAACTACATTTTAAGGAAATTCCTAACACGAACATTTAAATAACACACAAACATCTATTTTAACAACTATGAAACCTACACATTTTTTTAGAACTTTACCTTATCAATGTCTAACTCCTCAACATACACATTTGACAATGAGAATCTACAGTAATCTTTTCATATTTAATAGTGTTTCATTATAAGCATTAGGCAGGATGTTTCTGATCAATAATATTCCAAATCAAGGGCCAATTACAAAATGTACAAATTCTAGCAAAATGCTTGCAGAATCAGCCCTTCATTAAAGAATAAGGAATCTTTATTTTTCGAACTAGCATAAAACAGCACATAAACAACAGGATGAAATAAGAAGAATCATGCGAGACTACTGATTTCGTGTATTGTTTTCAGCAAGCAAGTCAAAACACTGTGAATCATTACCATATTTTGACATAATTGTTCCCACCAAAGTATATAAGCCTGAAGGAAGCTTCTTAGACACTTTGGAGAAGTCCTTTCAGAAGTCCTCCCATTTGTGAACCAGTTTCATGTTTTACCTTCAGAGAAAACTGGGATTTTACTGATCAGTTTCGTGTTGTTGATCCGGGGAGAATATATACGAGAAACAGACTAACTTTTCGAAAACAAATAATCTATGCACTTTCAAAATTCAGTTTTTGACGTCGTGCCAAACTTGCACTGTGAGACTGCAACATCGACCGTCAGTCCTTTACGCCATGAATTCAATCCAGAGATATTTTCTGTATCTGTAGAACGTCCTCATCACTGATGACAAAATGCTGCAACCACAAGATGTTAGAGAAATTTCAAACTTCAATCACGCGGTAGAAGCAAGCTCTCAATCAGGCTGTTTCTCTTTCAGAAAGGAACAAAAGTCCTGGAGAAACAACCGGGATCTAGAGTCCAAAGAAGGACAACCAAGTTTCTGTCAAAATCTCAACAAAAGATCAAAAGAATCTTCATTACTACAAATTAACATATTAACATCAGCAAGTAAAAAATAGTCTAAAGCTTTCGACCAATCAGGGATCAGTATCCCACCCTAAATTTTATCGTCAAAATGGTAACTCAATATTCCCTATTGAAATGTTATAGATTATAATGAACTTTTAAGATACGCACAGCTATTGGAACTAGTTTGTGGAAAAACGCGTGCATGTTTTTTTTTTCTTTAAGCTTCGAAGCCAGAGTGCAACAAAAAGCACAAAATATATATCGCATAGTTATCTCCTCCAGAATTGGTCAACAGTTTTAAATAGTCTTAAAGACCAAGATAATGGTAGGTTACATTTAGCTATAGCAATTACAGCAGTGTTGATAACAAAATAACCAGAATGTTCTTTACACGAAAATATTTCTGAGTACCTGAGACAGGCATCAATTCTTTCATGTGTGAAATTTAATTCTGCAAACGTCTGGATTCTGGGCTCAATTTCATATGGCTCTCTCTTTTCCATCGTGATCTCCAGGATCACAGATGGGCCTGATGTCCGTTTTTCAAGACACTTTGATTGACAGCAGAGCCACTGCAACAAACATGTATATATATATATATACTATATATATATATATATATATATATATATATCATATATATATATATATATATATATATATATATACATCATTATGTTGAATCTCAGTATCAAGAAATAATGAAAAAGATTGTGCACTGATCACAGATCTATAGTTGACTTCCAAATGCTTTAGTTGATTTCGATGTGGCACAACTGCAGCATACAAGTCAATTAAGACTGACTGCCGTCAGGGTTGCAAACTGGATCGCTCCATCCCTGGATGGTGACATAGCGTCCCAATATGGGCGGATCTTTGGTGAAGATGATCTCCAGTCGGGTGAAGGGGGGTCCAGGGAAGAATCCGAAGACCTCGTACTCTGAGAATTGGCTTCGGTCTTGTTATCGATCCCCACGCGAGCTTCAATGTTGTAGTAATTATGATAATACGGATTTGTTTGTATGAGAAGTAATATCCTATGAATCTGAAAATTGGCCTCACCGCTGCGGCAAATCGAAGCCTTAAAACTAATGGGTTTTAAAGGGCCGTCTGAGCTGAAATAAACAGTTCGTCCAGAAGAAAGGAGTCAAAAACGATAAGATACCATCACCAGTTTTTCGAGGCTTTCTTGTTGTAATAATTACATGCGGCCGAAGGGCGGTTACCCCGTTCTATTGCCCACCCCCACGGCGTCGTAGTCTGTGACCTCTTTTCGTTGGGTTTTAGCAGGCGACAGCATTCCTGGGTATTTCTGCTACTTTAGATACCCACCCACCCAACAAATACATAGTTGTAGAAGATAGCCAAAATGTCAGTAGATGAGGGGCAATTTTGAGGAACAAACATTAGGGATTGCACCCAGCTTTACTTCTAGACCATGATGACCAAAAACAGGCGATATTTAGCCAAACCTTAGCAGGATGTCTAGCTTGCGATATGAAACTTGGCATCCAGGTTTGGTTTTGCAGTCGGCAGCAGGCGAACTGAGAAAATGCGGACCAAAAACCGGAAAAAAGGGCCCTCCTGATGTAGAGAAGGCCGTCGCACTCCACGAAGCGACGACCAGTGCATTGAAGTTCAGGGACAAAAACTGCCTTCCCATCCCATTGTTGATCATGAGTTCAGTTTTACTAACCAACAGGGCCAAAACATGGAGGTGAAGGGGAAAAATGGGAGGTCTTTCCAATCGACGTCTTCGATGTCTAACTTTAAAACCCAAATATTTCCCGGTTTTCAGAAAAAAAAAAAAAAAACCCCCCTTGAGGATTCCTACAGGGGCACTCGACCTCCTGGGAGTATACGAGGTTTTCGTGGCGACTACTGGCGGGACACTGCTGCAGAAAAAAACGGTTTATTTAAAAAGGGAACCTTATCGATTTTAACCTCAAATCAAATTTATTTGGCCAATTACCCTTGGTATTTAGTGAATTAAAAAAAATTTCCATTTAACCTTTTTGCACGGAAATCTCTAAATGGAATGAATGTAAGCCTGTATCAAGGTAAACAAACAGGTATCCAAAATTTCATTTGTGGGAGACGGGAGGGTGCAAGATTTGCCCCCAAAATCTTGGGTACACTTGCAGGGGCATATGATCACAACCCAAGACCACCAGACTAACTACCTTAAAGTGTTTCGTTATTTAGGTTTATTGCTTCGGGACCACTATCATATTCAAGATGTTTGGAAGAAGAAGGGTTCCTGTAAACTTATTTTTTGTTACTTTTCTTTTCACTAGACCATTGGCGAATTTCCCCCAAATTGATTTAAGAATGCCAGCAATTCTGAGCGGCATTTATTTTGGTGCTATCTTCAAATGGACAGGAAAAAAATTCTACGGCATTTCCATTTTTTCCCATCCCTCAAGACCTTGAAAAACAAGGGTTAAAAGCGTGGATCATTTAATTTCTTGTCCCCCCCGGGAAGGTGGGAAAGACGAAATTTCAGGTCCCTTCTACAACACCGAATATGCATGTTAAGGCCATTTTTGTTTGGTTGAAAACGTGAGTACATAGCCAGAGGGATTTAAAGCTGGAACTTCTGCGTAAGATGCTGAAAGGGGCTTAAGATGAGTCTGAGATGGTTTTTGTCCACTACAGATTCAGGGCAAGAGGATGTTTGCGCTTCCCCAATCCCTTTCCCTTCAAATGCCCAAGAAAAAAAGGGATGGACTGCATTTCAGTGAATGAAGCAGGAAACGTCTGAGCATTCTTTGAGAAAAAATGTTTCTCTTTTGGAAAAAAAATTGCAATCCTAGGTAATGGCAATGCCATGATTGTGGTGTCTAAAGGAAGGCTGTTCAATAACCAGAAAAAAAAGGAAAAAAGAAACGAATCAACTGACGAAAATGTCCCGGCAATCCCATTTGGAAAATGAACTCTTTGTGTCTGTTCTGCTTGATGTTTGCTTCTATGAATGAGG
>NC_061101.1:17796773-17826482 GCF_015104395.2 Macrobrachium nipponense | reverse complement strand
TCTGAACACTTTCCTTTCAGGGACGGAAATCCTTCTCTTCAGTCAACCATAGGCTATTTAAATTTAAAAAAAAAAAAAACAAATTCAACCCAAATTTTAACTCCAGAATTCAACCACAATCATTGATTTACCTCGGTTGACCTTCAATTCAAATATTCAGCCAATATTTCCTGGTGAAATCGATTGATTTCTGTGACTGACTCTCTGGCGACACAAGTCGAAGTGACACAACAACAACAGCTATTTGTTTACAATGTCACTTTCCACCAAAGGTGATTAAGTCCGTTATTTGGGTCGCTTTTGGCTTAATAATTACGGTCTTTTAACATTATAAATTTATATGATGGATTAAACACCATTATATTACTCTATTTTGATTTACAATTTATTTACTTTACTAATGAAGTATTTTTTTTTTTTAGAGAATTGCCTATTTTCTACCGTACCTGTTAGGCCGATTTAGTAAGTGGTTGTGAGATGTTTCCTATGAAACGGCTCCCTTTTTGGGTATTACTTATCGGTTTCTCTCTATTTTCCTGCTGCACAGAACTATATCTGTTTCTAATCGCATTATTCGTTGGGCAGTAGAGTAAGAAATGTTCTCAATTTTATTTTTATATCTTCCCTATTTAGCCTTTTCTTCTTCCTTCCCACCGTTAGCCCTTTATTAGGGGGTCGGTTACCTGATGCGCCTTCTCCTCCTCCTCCTCCACTGCCTTCTATCAAAGGCATCATCCTCCACCAAACCTCTTCTCTTCATACCTTCCTTCACTTGATCTCACCATCTCATTCTCTGTCTCCCCAAGCCCTCTTCACTCCCTCCTCGTCATCCATCCTCAACACGTGTCCATACCATCTCAATCGTGACTCTCTTATCACCTCTTGTCATTTTGACTAAGCCTGTCCTTCTTCTTATTTCATCATTTTCCAATCTCTCAAACAGCGATATTCCCATAATCCACCTCAGCATTCTCGTCTCTGTTCTCTCAAGCTTTACCTCCTCTTTTCTTCTTAGAGCCCATGTTTCCGATCCGATTTTCTTCTGAAGATGGAAAAAGAAACCCACAAAATTACTGAGTATAACTTGTTACTCGTAAGTATTTAAATAGTATATTTTACTCAAAACACGAGTACTTTCAGGCTCTTGAAAAAGGGCCACAGATAGGGCCTATCAAGTTGAGTAAAATAATATGTAAATACTTACGAGTAAACAAGTTATACTCAATAATTATGTGGATTTATTTTTCTATTAACACTTATCGCTGTGTTATAGATCTTGACTTTTAGCTTGATTGGCATTTTCTTATCACATAATACTACTCCAGCTACCTCCTTCCACTTCCACCCACGCAGCTATTATCTTAAGGCCCACATACACTGAACGATTGTCTGAAAGACTGTCTGTATCGTTCGCAAAAACACTGTGATGGGCTGTCTGAATGCAAAAGTGGGCGGAGCTTCGTGTCTGAAGAACGATCTCAGCGGGAATCTGTCATGACCAGGTTGCTGCTGGCTTGCGACTTAAGTCTGTCCAAGGCCAATACAGTATAGGTTAGTCGGAGAGAACGGCCGAGACAAATTTCGTGGGCCACATAGGTTTGTCTGTCGATATAACGCTATCGCGCGCATTTCTTCTAGAGAGGATGCCATGTCTTCCCGAAGCAAAATCTTTGTTCAGACTGAAATCGGTGCAGAGATCGTTCATACTGTATGAATAGTGTGTGTGTGTGTGTGTGTGTGTGTGTGTGTCTGTGTATGTGTGTGTGTGTGTGTGTGGATAACGACATTCGTTCAGTGTATGAGGCTTTACTGTCAACTGAAGATCTTTTAAAGCCTGTCAAAGGCCAATATCCTCTGCCAAGATGAACTGGTGCTCGAATTGGCCAGATGAGGAACAAGAGTGGTACTACTACTGACTGAGAACTCGATAAAACCGTGACCTCAGCTGGCCCTCGAAGCCAGGCGAGACAGTAGCGATGTGTAGAAAGCTCTCACAAGCTGGCTGTGATATCTAATCAAGGAATCCACTGCAAACACGCCATTGCAGCGATCCAGGCCCAGGGAGAATCTGCTACTTAGACAAATTCCTCTCAGAGGTAGTATATAGGTAATCCTTATACCGTCTCTTGTGGCTTCCAGAGGATCACTTGACTGCGAACCTAGGCTGTTCCCTAAAGTTGCTCTCTTTTCCTCCACGTCATTATGTGAAGGAAGAGATGATTGGATTAGAACTATCCTCCTTAACCCTAGATAGGAAATCCCGCCAAATGGCACAGCTCCCCCTGTACTTTTGTATTTCCCGCCAAATTTTTCCCACAGTTCATACTTCCTTGGCTCAGTTGGTGCTTTGGTGGGCATTTCAACACAAGTTCTTCATACTGTAAGGTCTGTAACGTGCTGCTCCTCTTCATCCACTCTTGGTGAGTATTCATGTATCCAAATGGCACAGCATTTCCTAATATGATATATGGTGAAAAATATATTTTTCAGAAAAGGCCATTACCGCATGTAAATAACATAATGACTATGTTTTGAGAGTGTAATAGCCTTATTAGATCTTGTACATAGTGAAACATGACTTACATTATCCCATATATATTATTATTGATTTTTTTTAGTGTGATAAAATGCCCAGGAAACGTAAGAGAACACTGTCCAGGTTCGACTTAGATGCCTTGGTGAATACCTCAGCTTTTGATAGGGTATTGTACACTACCCATGATGAAGGAATAGACAGTGACATTTCTCATTATGGGATTACTGAGTCTCCCCTAGGGCTGGCCCGTCCACCTCCTGTGCTTTGCCCTCACAGTCACAGACTGTAATTGAGTGTGAGATTGGTACTTCAGGTTCCATGCAAGCAGTGATAACACCTCACAAAGACCCTCTACAGACTGACAGTGATGAAATTGACACCATTATTGAGTGTAATAAGGATCATTTGCAACAAATGTGAAGATGATGAGGACATCAAGTAGCAGGTAACTGTATTTGTTTCATATTGCATTCACACATTGAAAATATACTAGAAACAAAGTTATTAGAAGAAAAAAAGTTTTATTGCATATACAAGCATAAAATTCACCAGAACATATCATCATAGCTGAAAACTCAAGTGTTTGCTGCTGGAGTGTAAATAATAATATGTCCGTTTTCATTTATTCCAGGACCGATGTTTTCTGTGTTTCCCAAGATGAACAAGATGCCTAGGGGATTCTTTATAGTTCCTAGTTCATATATTCGAAAATCTTTTTTGCTGAATGACGTGTCTTTTTATCATTACAGTACCTCAATTGATAGGATCTTTTTTATATCAAAGTTTTTTTTCTAATAAATCAAAAATATATTATGTTAAGTTTAATTGTCATAATTGAGGGTGATATTTGTTCAAGAATATTATCTTTTTACTTTTGTATAGTTTTGGTAAAATAAAGCATGTTTGCATATTTTTTTTTTTCCTACAATGATTCCATATGGATACAGGATTTCCTATAGCGTTACGCGCAGGTACGATTTCCTATCTAGGGTTAACAACTGGAAAACACTGACAAGCAAACAGCACCCAGTTGCTAACAGTAAGCATACGACTGCCTGCCTAAAATAAATAAACGAACGAACGAAAATACTTTCGGCCGTGATAACCACAAACTTAAGATAGGTACAAAAATAATTTGTTAACATTTTTTTTACAACTCTTAAACAATTTCCACCTAATTTTATAGCTTAACATATACTAAAAAAAAAAATTAACGGCAATGCTAGATAACCTCATGACTGGGAAACTACCAAAAAAATATAAATAACGAAAATGATCGAATAATGAAAGAACGAGACACTGCACCAAACTCAACACACTACTGGAAGAAGAAGAAGACGAAAACAAAGAGAAAATGCAAGTGTGGCAAAGACGTCACAGATTCCTCGAGAGGGCATCACCGACGATCGACACTGCCCTTCCCTTTCCCAAGTTTTATAATCAAATTATAGTATTCCTGAGACATGAGATTCCAATTAGTAAGCCTTCCGTTTCTGATTTTAAATTTGTTCACAAATTCCAAGGGTGTGTGATCTGAATGCACAACAACTGGATCAGTGCTCACAGCTACATAAATTTCCAAATGATGCAGAGCTAAAATTAAAGCAAAGGCTTCCTTTTCGATTGTACTATATTTGTTTCGATGGTCATTAAGTTTCTTGGAAAAATATGAAACTGGATGGAAGTTCAATACCTTCACACCTAAGATTTACGATTGGGCATGGCCATTGGCTTTACACGAAAAGCTGCAACGATGTACTACCATGAATCTACTAGAGGAGAACCTTCTGGCCAAGCTTAATGATGTATATATTATTTCCCAGGACCATAGGTATCACCCACCTCGTCTGACAGACGCGTGAACAACAGGGAAAGAGCCTGGCTGTATTCCCAGAACGTTAGAGATGATTATGTGTAGAACAGACAACGTGTTTTGGCAACTTCCACTCACACAATTTGCAGCAAGGCAGATCTCTTGTCCAATTGATAGGATCAGTCGTTGAATCTTTGGTGTTTTGGGGGGCAGTGAAGATAAGGCTCAAAAACATTTCAAGTTCTGTTGGTATCTTTGCATTGCATTCCAAATCAAACACATAAAGGGACCACTTCAGCTCATCAGCTTCTTTAAAGCTTCCGATAATAACGCCATTTAACTGCATCCCTGATTCTCTGATTATATTAGATGACCCAAGTACATATATGCCTTCCGAATAGCATCATCAATGCTCATGCTACCATTGTACATGACGTATCCACGGTACTGTGGTCCAATTTCACTCAGTTGAGAAAATGGAAAAGCAGATGAATACTTGGGATGATTCTGGAATTTGGCTTTAAGCTTTGTGGCTCTGTATTCTGGCTTGGGATACTCTGTTTCTTTCAAGTATGCTATATAGTATACAGTTCCTTCAGGTCACAAAGCTTCAACATTCTACTGCTGATGAGGACCTCTTGTTCTATGACCTCACAGACTTTGTTATAAGCAAATCTGTGAACCTCTTCCAGTGCCAGCTGTCTGTTTCGCTGTTCTTCATTGTCACTTCGCCAACTTTTTGGATCTTGAATATGGTATAATTTTCTTACATGATCGATGATACTTTGCTTCACATGCAAACAGATGTTTGCCCCTGATCCTAGTGAGTAGACAGTCATCATTCCTCAACTCAGCTTATTGTTCCAGATCTTGCCATCCTCCAAATTCAAACTAACAAAGACCTTCAGTAGTGAAACATCCTTTTGCTTTTATCTTCTTGTGTTTATCAGAGTTACAGAATATACAATCAGATGTAAAGATTATACTGTCTCCAGATATTCTATTGGCCCTAGGTGGAGCACTCTGTTCGTCTGTTTTCTGAGCAAGGCCATTCAAATTCATAGTGAACCTCTTATAGCATTCCCTGTGATAACCATGAGACGATAACTTGACAGGAATTTGATTACAGATATTTGTCATTCTGTATGTTGACATTAACGGCTCAGCAAGTCTCCTACTTTTCATTTCCTACAGCTTAGCAAATGCTTCCTCTGCATCTTCATTGGAAGAGAATGGTTTAATTTCACCATACTTGTCTGTTTTCAATCCGGGCACACGAATTACACACACTGGACTCGGGCATGTTGATGTAATACTGCTAATTCTCCTCCATTTCTTGGAGGGTCCACCGGACGTAGACTCAATCCTGTCACTGTCTGAGAGACTTCACACTCTCAATCCTCTTCTAGCACCTGGAAAAAAAAGTTGAAATGAAGTCAGACAATTTTAAATGACATGATTTAATATTAGGTGTAAATTTTCTGAGTTTTTGCAACAGAAACCTCAAATTTCTTAAAAATGGTCAGTGATTGGTAACTAAAAAGTTCACCAATAGATTCCTTGACTGAAAAAACATACATTTAGATACCAAGATTATGATTCTATGATAATTAGAACCAGAGATATGATGACATACATCGTTTTATGTATTGCTTCAGAACAGCTGTCACGGATGAGGGTACCTATGAAAATACGTAAAAATGATACATTGCATCCCAGTTTATACACTATTACCACTCAGATTTGCATAATAGACTTGTCAAGGCTTTAAAAAAAAAAATCAACAGGTGGACCCCTCTCGGGTGTTGGCCTATTGCCCGTAACCCAAGTTTAGCGACTTAGATGTTGGTAAATTTCGTGTTGCTTTTGAGAAAGTAGTTTTAAGTGCAGAAAAAAAAATTAGTTTTACCAGTCTACTGAGCTGATTAACAGCTCCCCTAGGGCTGGCCCAAAGGATTAGATATTTTTATGTGGCTAGGAACTAATTGGTTCCTACAGTTTATTGTGGGATATGAACCACATTGTATCGAGAAATTAATTTCTATCACCAGAAATAAATTCTTGTGATTCCGCGTTGGCAGAGTGGGGTATCGAACTTCAGACTAATTCCGTGTTGGCAAAGCGGGGTATCAAAATTCGGACCGCTGGATTGGTAGGCGAATGCGAAAACCACTCATCCAACAAGGAACTTTTAAGTGCAGAAGATTCCAGTGATTGTGATAGTGAAAACATAAGTTTTAAATATGTAATGAGGTTATGAAGATATAAACCTCATTATTAATTTGGTAAACGTGTAACTCGAGCGTCAAGGCAAACAACAAACAAACCAATGGCTCGCGACTTTCCTTTCTCTCTCTCTCTCTAGCACCGATACCTCTCTCTCTCTCTCTCTCTCTCTCTCTCTCTCTCTCTCTCTCTCTCTCTCTCTCTCTCTCTCTCTCTCTCTCTTCACCTACTTTCTCTCCACTCTAACAGGTAACCAAAATGAGAGAGTTGCATTATAAAAGATACATTTATTAACAATGAATAAATAATGATTCAATCAAGTCTTACAGACTAACTTAATTCAATTAAAACCCCCAACAAAAAAGTCAGTATTTAGTCACCAAAAGTCTATTATCCATCGGGACTCCCTCGGTCCCCCCTCATGGTTCTGCTAGAACCGTCTGTTTCAAAGACATAGAAACACCCCATAAGTACACACACAAGTTTAACAATCAGAGATTAAAGATTGGATATCCTCATAGAAATGTCAAACAGATAACAAGCCACTCTTTGGCTAAAACAGTTCAAAACTCACCCAAGCAGCCGGACTATTTCACACACTATCAAAAAACCACTTCGGAGAACACCACGGCATCTTGTCTTTCTTCCAAAGACGCCTCTATCAAAATCCCCCATAGACTTGGGTATCCTACATTATTAACAGAAGAGGCGCACATGCACTTACGAACGCACACTTCGTTAGCGCCTCACAATTACTGGCTGCAACCAGTTTTCCCAAAGGCACTTTGAGAAGAGTTCATAAACTGTCGTACATTGATTTGTCTAACTATGCAGTTTTATCTCACGCCACCCACAGAAACCATTGGTCAGCTTTCCTCAGGTCGTTGCTTCTCCACATTCCAATAGGTCACAGCGAACATATTGGCAATATATCATTAATCAAAACCCTAGGCCTACAAATGCATACCATCCAATCCCAAAATCTTACAGGCAGAAATTCAGATCCCGGCATAAAATGCTTAATCAAACATTTGTAGAATGTGCAGGCCAAAAAGCAATTAAACTTGATGAGTGGTTGGCTGCAGAGGAGGCAACTACATTTGTAATATTCAAATTACATGATAAAAGTAATGTAGGACATTCCTTAGAAGAAACGCATAACTCCTAATCAGGTCAGAGGTCGACAAGGAAAGTATGGCCAAAACCACAGTCACAGGATGCGTGTGAAGGCTAGTTAAGCATAAACAGCAAACATACGAACGTCAGACCTCTGGCATGGGAACTGTAGCTCTCATGAGAACTTTAAAATGATGAGTAACATAAAAAGAGGTGTTCGTTCGTACACACGTATCTTTTGTTAGGTTTGCTAACCTATTGCATTGTAAATCTCTCTGTAAGAGATCACTTCTTCTTCTCCCTTCAACTGTCTTAGACATCAAGCTCTTCTCTGCAAACTATCTCACAATGTAACCATTTAGAGAATATATCTATTATGACTACTTCCGTTTTCCACGACATCCTTCAATCAAACCAAGAAATATGAAGAAAGAGTTCAGAATATATCTTCCTACCTGCAGAGAGAGAGAGAGAAGAGAGGAGAGAGAGGAGAGAGGAGAGAGAGAGAGAGAGAGAGAGAGAGAGAGGGAGGGACGTTGTGCACCTCTCCAAGACCAACAGCTGTTCGCATCCGCGGACCAAAAGTACACACCAAGGCCTGTGTATGACACTTAGGTGTATCCAGGCTAACGTGACCAGAGTCCTGCTTTTAGGCGGGACACTCCCGCTTTTTCTAAAGTTAACAAAATGTCCCGCTTTTTTGTTTTTTTTTTTGTGAATTTTGTCCTGCCTTTTTCACGATTGTCCCGCTTTTTTTGTGCTACAAAAACAAAACTTCCCCCATTTTAATGGAATGGCACTGGTATTTTGTTTAATGTTGCCATTTCACTAGCTGGTAACTTCTGTTGTCTTCTCCGATTGCTACAAGCTAATGAAGTGAATTAAAAGATTATTACAGACTGTGAAGTGTATAAAGTGCGGCCCTTTAGAAAAAAAATGTTTGGATTGATTTCTTGGATTCTCTTCTCTCAATATATATATATATCAATATATATATAATATATATACTATATATATATATATATATATAATATATATATATATATATATATATATGTATGATATGTTCTTCGGCCATGCGCTGCCGAGCATGCATCCGTTATCTGTAATTCGGTATACGCTGTTGCGAGTCAGTTGGCTCCCGAGTATCCTGTAATAAAGTCCAGTCTCCAGGACGTTGTATCATTGCAAACCCAACATGGCGCAGTGAGTAGGATAAGGACCAAGCCATGCCCCAGATACGTCGACCACCCCAGGCCACGCCGAGGCGTGCCTCACCTGCAATGCCAAGGGCCTTGTCACAGGCCGTCATGCAAGCACAGACGTTATTTGCAGACCAAGCAGCGTGCCATCCGTTCCTTCAGGATGCCCTTCCCGGTTCAGGAGCAGTGCCAGGTAAAATTCCTGTCTCTGCTGCCCCTGAGAAGTGTGAGGCGGTAATGTCCTCGGCAGCGTTCAGATCCTGGAGACGTTCGATGACGTATTGGATTCCACCAAATTACAAGTTCCCGCCGCAGGATATTGTCCTGCACATTAGGCTCAACTGTGTACCAGCGTTGCAACGTGCACTGGACCCGCTCGGTATTCAGATGCCAAATGGAATGCCCTCACCCCAGACGTGGCTCTGGACGCCATCGGGAATATTGTGTTGCGGTCGTCGAATCAGGCAGTTCAGTGGTCTGAATTCTTTGCCCTCGCACAACGGGCGCGAGGAAATCAGTGAGCGACTATTTTTCGAGGTTGTGCTCAGAAGGCCCACCAGACTGTGATTTTGAGTGTCCCAAATGCGGGGAGTGTTTAATAGAGTACATGCTGTTGCGGAAAATAATGGTAGGCCTCAGTGGACCCTGTATTAAAAGAGGCATGTTTTTCAGGTATGTGAGACATTTAAAAGTTGTAGATGCCCTTCAGGCACTGTGCTGCACTTTCGAAGCT
This sequence comes from Macrobrachium nipponense, assembly GCF_015104395.2. Lineage (NCBI taxonomy): Eukaryota > Metazoa > Arthropoda > Malacostraca > Decapoda > Palaemonidae > Macrobrachium > Macrobrachium nipponense. The sequence goes on along the minus strand of NC_061101.1, from coordinate 17,816,856 downwards.
GCACGCCAAGATGTTGAAAGTGTCCCGCGTGTCGCTATCAGTGAAGAGGGTGGGTCGTTCTGGATGACGTCACAGGCATGATGACGTAGAAAGCCAGACGTCGCGGTGTTGCGCAGCAATTCCAATGTGAAGCGTTGCGGAAATTGTGGGGGGCGCCATCCCTTTGGTCGAGCGTCGTGCCCAGCAAGAGGTTATGACATTGCCACGGGTGCCAAAAGATAGGGCACTTTCAGAAATGCTGCAGGAATACGAAGAAAGCGCCTGCTTGCCTCGAGTTTAGCGATTGTTTGCAGACACGCACCTCTCCCCCCACCCCACAATCAAGGCTTGTGTTTCCCATAGAAAGGGCGGGGAATTCAGTATCCACACTCGTTTGTAGCAGACACAGGAGCACAGATCTGCGTTGCCGGACCCACGATTCTCTCAAGACTGCAAATAAATTCCCAGGAGTTGCAGCCGTGAACAGGTCTGAGGGACGTAGCTAATCTCCAAGTGAGATGTCTTGGATCAACGGCATGCTTCATTGATATAGGTGGGCGATGCACGAAGCAGGAGGTTTAACTTTGTGCCGACGGCCAAGAACTTCTATATATCGCTGAATGCTTGTAAGGAGCTGGGAATAGTACCCCCTGACTTCCCTCACCCTACCATCTCGTTGCATCAGCTGATGTGCTTAATGAGACGTCGCACGGCCTAACTCCCTAAGACAATGAAGCCAGCCACCTAACCCAACCCGCCTGTGGAGGAGAATATACCGAGACTTGAGGAATGGTTATTACGGCATTTCTCTTCAACAACCTTTAATACAACCAGGGAACCGTTACCTGTCCATGACGGGCAAGCAGCACCACATCCATTTGTTGCCTAATGCCGTGCCCTATGCCTGTCACGCCCGCAACAATCCCTAAGCATTGGGAAGAGGAGGTCAAGGCTCAACTTGACGAGGAAGTTCGGAAGGGCGTGATAGAACCAGTCCCAGTGGGGGATGCAACGGAATGGTGTGCAAGGATGGTCGTTGTCGCCAAGAAGACGGGTCAACCTCGCCGCACAGTAGACTTCCAGCGCCTCAACGCCCACTGTCTTCGGGAAACTCATCATACACCGGCACCCTTCGACATGATTTCAAGCATCCCCATTCATACGTACAAGACTACGGCGGACGCCCACTGGGGTTTCCATCAAGTGGCATGGAACGAAGACAGCCGCCCGCTTACGAACCTTTATCACTCCATGGGGACAATAAATTTTTTTCTGTTTTTTATCGTAGAACACCCATGGGTCACTGTTCGGCGTCGGACGCCTACACAAAAAGGTTTGATGATGCCCTGCAAGACATCACCAGAAAGCATAAATGCATTGACGACACTTTGCTATACGATCACAGCATTGAAGAGGCGTTCTGGCATGTATATGAATTCCTGTCAACGTGTGCCTCTGCAGGTATCACACTCAAGCCCGAAGTTTAAATTCTGCAAGAGAGAGGTCACTTTCGTCGGTTATTACCTGGGATGGGAGTCATACAAACCCGCAGACGGAACGACTAGACGCCATTTCGTAACTTCCATATGCCAGAGAAGCCCTCCATCACGGATATTAGGTTGTGGTTCGGGTTCGTGAATCAGTTAGCTCCCTTCCTTGCAACGGCGCCCATCATGGAGCCCTTTAGGGACCTCCTCAGAAAGCCCACTGGAAAAAACGTTTACTGGGATAGTCAGCTACGTGACAAACTCCGGCAGGCACAGGAGGTCATCTGTCAATTAGCCAAGGACGGCTTGGCATATTACGACAAAACACGCCCTACGACGATAATGACGGATTGGAGTAAAGAAGTATCGGGTTCGTAGTCCTTCAGCAGTATTGTATTGTCAGTCAGCTGACAGCCCCTTTTGTTGCAAGGGCGGTTGGCGCCTTGCCCTGTGTGGTAGTCGACACCTCACCTCCTCTGAAGCTGGGTATGCCCCCGTAGAAGGAGAAGCCCTGGCAGTTACCTGGTGCTTGCGGAAGGCCAGGCTGTTCCTACTTGGGTGTCCTAATCTCACCATCATCACGGACCACCGTCCTCTCGTCAAGCTGCTGGGTGACAGAGCCCTCAAGGACGTCATCAACCCAAGATTATTCAACCTGAAAGAGAAGACACTCCAGTTCAAGTTCCACATGAAATACCTGCCAGGAAAAAGGAAACACTGCCGCGGATTTTCTTTCAAGGTACCCGACCATGCGAGCACCCCGCGAAGCTTCCGACGTGGATTTGGAGGACGACATTCAAGTGGCAGTTGGCATGGTGCAACCGTGGCCGGCCTTGGAACCGGATATCATCGTGTTGATGAGACTGCGTCAGGAGCGCCGCATCTAAGCGACCCAATGTATATCAGCTATTGTTTGCAAGGGTTGCAGCGCGGGCGACTGGCCCCAAACAGAAGTCGCAAGAACTCGCTTGCCTTCGCCCCTTCTTCAGCGTTCGACCGGCTAGCCATCAACCAGGATCTGGTGACATACTCAGTGGACCAAGGATGTGTTCGCTTGGTTATACCCAAGGATTTACGCCGCCAGGTAGCCGCTAACCCTACACGCAGGACACCAAGGCCTCGACTCGATGCTTAGAAGGGCCAGGCAGTCGGTCTATTAGGCGGGAATAGAAGGGGACCTTCAGCATTGCCGCGCCCGATGCACTTCATGCGATGAACATGCCCCCTCACTGCCTCCTGAAGAAATGATACACACGCCACCTGCGGAATATCCTTCCAGCAAGTGTCGCAGATATGTTCCAGATAGAAGGCAGTGTAAACATGGTGTATGCGGATAGACTAACAGGTTGGTTAGAAGTGGCTCATTTCCCCAATGGTGCCACGTCATACAAAATCAGTAATCACCTTCGATCATATTTCTCGCGTTGGGAGCCCCCAGACAAATATCAACTGACGGAGGCACGAACGAACTTGCCAGCGAGGAGATGGAGGCCTTCTTCAGGAGATGGGGAGTCAAGGTCCGGCTGTCGTCGGCCCCAGTATCCCCAGTCTAACGGCAGGGCAGAAGCAGCTGTCAAATCGGCGAAGAGGCTACTCCAGGGAAAATACGTTTAAAGGGTGGAGCCCTTGAGTCGGACAAAACGGCCCTGGCGATACTTCAGTATCTCAACACTCCTCTCAGGGAAATTAACAAGTCGCCGTCTCAGCTTGCAACGGGTCGCCAGCTGCGCGATGGGGGGGTACGACGGTCAGGAGACACCTGTTAGTAGACAGATATTGGAGGCAGACAATACGTCGAAGGGAAGGGAGTTACAAGTGGCAAGGTCGCAGGAGGCGATGCGCATCCCTGGCACTACCAGAAGACTGCCGCCCATCGAACTAGGTACCCATGTACGCATACAAAACCAAGCTACCAAGCAATGGGATCGAACGGGCATAGTACAGAAACAAAGCCCCATCGTCAGTACACCTGTCAAGCTTAACGGGAGCAGCAGGCTGTCAAAAGAAACAGACGACACCTGAGAGTCATCGCTCCGCCCCTCTGGCACGACCCATGTCTCAGCACGAGTCCTCCGCAAACCATACCCCAACAGAACAGGGGACACGCACCACACAGGAGCCCAACGTCGTTAATAGGCCCAGAAGAGCCGCAGGTAAACCCAAGTGGCTCAAAGACTTTGTAGAGTGATATTATATCTTTTGTATGCAATTGCATCAGGAATTGATATTTCTTTTCAGAGAATTTATGTATTTTATTTCGTTTTTGTGTATGCATCGAAGTTAGCTTTAAGTTTTTATTTCTTCTCTTGTCTCTCATTTTCTCATTTGAATTCTAAGGGCATTTTTCCCCTTTTTATTTTTTGTCATGTATAAGAATGTTCTTGGGGGGGGGGGGGGATGTACAATATGTTTTGTATTTTTTTCCCCTTTTTATTTTTGCCATGTATAAGTATATTCTTGAGGGGGGGGACGTACGATATGTTCTTCGGCCATGCGCTGCCGAGTATGCACCCGTTATCTGTAATTCGGTATACGCTGTTGCGAGTCAGTTGGCTCCTGAGTATCCTGTAATAAAGTCCAGTCTCCAGGACGTTGTATCATTGCAAACCCAACAATATATACTAATATATATATATATATATATATTTTATATATATAGATATATATATATATATATATATATATATATTATATATATATATATATATATATATAATAATATATACTACATACATATACATATATATGAAATATCCCGCTTTTACAGAAAAAAATCTGGTCACATTAATCCAGGCCCTTACACATTTGCCGAATTACGAGAACCGGTTTTGTTAGATTTTAAAAATAACATTCCAAAGCGCATCCATTATTGAAGAATTTAATACTGACAATGTGGGAAAGGCAGCAGACTGGTTTGTTTTATCCCACAAGCAATTGGGTAAGAAGAAAACTCATTTGGAAGAAGGTGTTCACTGATTACTGCAATATATTCATTCATTCATACTAAGGTGCCAATTCAAACCAGAAGCATAAAACGAAAGCGGTGTCTGGTAGACGAAGCCTAAACTTATAAACAAACCATCGCCATCGGCCGACGTCCTTATACTCATTTATCCTAATTATCTCCTGATCACATAAATTACTTACGTTTTAACTATTCTTCCGCAAATCATATATAATAAATATCCCTTTTTATCAATTAGTTTGAATCAAATCATCAAATTAAAACCTGAATGACAGAATAGACGACGCCGAAAATGTATGACCAAACCGCCATTAAAAGAGTTCATTAATTGCCATAATTACAATTTAATTATACAATCAATTAGTAAATTACCTAAATTGTCCATTATTTTCCTCCAGTTACTTACTACCGAAACATAAACAAACCGACACCATTGACTGCAAAGTGTATTCAGACGTCTAAATCTTTCAAGCATTCCCGTCTTCCTAGGGTGAGTTAGAGTTAGGAGGTGGGGGAGAGCGGTGATGATTCGGACAGTAGGAGGATGGTCTGGACAGGACATTTCCTGGAAAGGGAAAGGAAGGGGCCGACGTCAGCTCCGAAAAATCAGAGGTGAAATCGCGAGAGTTTGTTTAGCTTGATACAGGAATTTGGTCGAGAGATGATAGTGTAAACAACCGACTGGACTAGCGAATCCAGTTTCCACCGTGTGTGAAGCCACCCTCCGAAAAAGTACTTTAACACGTCCTGACACCGGAGATGGTCATCAGTCACGAGTTGTTGTTGGTGAGAGAAGGTGCTAAAGACCTCTACGCTCCTTTCGAAGTAAGTATTTTCTCCAAAGTTAGAAATTAAGGTCATGTTTTAAGATTAAACAGAGGTTAATGAAAAGTCTGGCTCTACGCAGTGCACACTACCTCCATGACGCTTTCGAAATTTTTACTTACAACTACGAATATTTCGAAGATTGACGCCATCTTGATGTTTGCGGAGTCGCTTGTGTCAATAACTTCCCATTCCATGTGTAAAATACGCACACCACTTGTACCCATAGACGTTGGGGCACTTTCTTCACAAAAATTTTTAACAATGACTTCCACCCACGAATTATCCAAGGGAATTACGATTTTTGGTAGAAGAAGAAGCATGCACTAGATAGTTATTTAAATAAATAGTTGAATGGCAGTATAAGGTCATGAATTGCATATATTTCTTGTATGTTCATGATTATTAATTTGAAAATATTCGTTGTTGAAAAAGTAACTAGATTCCTGACTCAAATATCAACAGTTTTGCTGTGAACTGCACCTACGGCGTTCTTCGCGCTATTCTATTGTTTATCAGTGTTGCCAATTGTTATGTGTTTACCCTCCAAACTGGGTATGACTTACACAAAACCGGGGAAATAAGTGAAATTAGCGTATCTATTTGTAGTATATATATATATATCTATATATATATATAATATATATATATATATATATATATATTTTATAGGCAAATTTTATCCTATTGCATTACTATGACAACTAGAATTCATGGAAACATTGTAAATGCATCAGCGTATGCGTGAAACTCCACTACATTGGCAATGATGAGTCATTTTGCCGTCTGCTCTTATCTACTGTAGAAATATCTGTAATTTTGGGGGGTTAATTTGGTTGCAAAAAAGGGACAATAGACATGAATTAAATAAACATTTTGAAGTAGTAAAATAAATTTAAACTAAATAATGAGTAAAGTAAACAATTAAGGGAATAAAGCTTTGCACCTCATAAACCATGTACTAATCGTGTGCTGCCCGCAACTGTGTTTGTGGGGTAAGCACTTAGGAACCAGGAACCGCAATGTCGTTCAAGTGCAATTTGGAGTGAATTAAGACCAAAACATGTATAATTACAATCAAATAAGCACTGTGGAGTTTCAATTTTGATGGCAGTAAGGATAAAACCACCGATTACAAGGTAAAAGGAATTTCAGTTCAAACCATGACCCTGGGAATAGAAGTTTCATACTTTCACTACAAAAGGTTGTTTTATTGTGCTGATTACAACTGCAATCTTGAGTAAAATCAATAAACGTTACATATATACACTAACATTGTTCAAATGAGTGCTGGGAAAGATGGTGGCTCCGCCCGCTGCGCTTACGAACGACACCTCACACGGTTGCCACCATATTGGATTTCAAAACTGCCTTGAAAACATATTTTACGAAGACCTCACATGCTTAATTTAGCTTGTATGGCGCTTTCATATATCGCATTATGTTGACGAAACTTCAATCTTTTGAATGGTATGCTTAAAGATGTAACTGTATTCTTGTTTCACCAATTAAATATCGAGTGAAAGGCTGATCCATGCGATGATGATGGATCCACTGCAGTTTCCCCCTAGATGTTAACACGTGGTTTTCCTCAATTCCTTTATGTGATGGTAATTGCTTCCTAGCAAAGAAAGATAAAGGAAAGGAGAACGCATTTTCGAGAAGTTCGGCAGTAAGGAGGTTTTCGCGCCCGTGTTGGAGGCGCCTTTTTCTCGCGGCTGTTCTGGAATCGTTGGGCGTGTTGTGGAGCGCAAAAATGCGCCAATGTGACATGAGAAACGCCGCGATTTCTGATGCAATACCTCGTCTAGATTCATCTAAGAACTTCCGGAAACCTCGCAAGCCCGTGACGCTCGCCGTAGGCTCCGCCCCCAGAGTGCCGTATAAATACGACGAACGAACTATGGAGAGAGAGATCGTAAAAGAGAAACTCCAGTTAGTCACAGAGAGATATCCTCAGTAAGAGCCACAGATCAGATTATCAGTGAGAGATCAGCAGCAGCTGAGATCATCCGTGAGATACGAGAAAAAGGAACCAACGAAGGATCAGAAGAGTTGGTTGGATATTGGTCTAGTCATCTTCAGGAGTGGACGAATTATTCCGTGTTATCGCGACGTCGAGCAGACTTCTGCAGAAGAAAGGTCCTGCTACAGGTTTTTGGGAGTTCCTGCCTTTCAAGTAGACTATTTTCTGCAATACGGAGTCAAGAGGACGTCTGCAATCACCATTTCCCTTTTTGTGAAGCCAGCGCCTCAGATTACCAAATTGACTACCAAGCATTTGAATTGCATCACTGTTCCCCCAGTTCATGCAGTGTAAGATTCTATCTTTTTATGTAAATAGGAGATACCATTCTGCATTTACCTTTGTTAGTAAGCTTGTAAATAAACCTTTGTTGTGTTAGTGTTTCTTTCTATATTTGTATCCCCAGTTTCAACTGTTGGTGTTGAAATATAATTTTTTTTTATTATTTCATATCGAACCTGAAGCGGACCTCTCTCAGAGGCCGTAACACTGTGTCGACCCTTTCCAGGATACTTCGACGCCGTAACATTGTCTCTGAGCTCTCAGAGTCCGTAACACTTTATCATTTATTTCTTTATGTATTTATTTATATTGTGTTTGAATTGTAAGGCGTGGTGAATATGACAAGGGAGTTGATTATCAGTTTTGGATGTGAATTTGTAGATTAGGGGGAAACACCATAGTGGATCCATCATCATTGCGTGGACCAGCCTTATTCACTCGATATTTAATTGGTGAAACAAGAATACAATTACATCTTTAAGCATACCATTCAAAAGATTGAAGTTTCATCAACATAATGTGATATATGAAAGCGCCATACAAAATAAATTAAGCATGAGCTCTTTATAAAATATGTTTTGAAGGTAGTTTTTAAATCTTATATGGCGTCTTTCGTGTCCGGTCCCTTTCGTCCCCTGTATTGATACCACGTCCTTCCCAGCCTTCCCAACGCTCATTTGAATAATATTAGCGTATATATGTAAGATTGCAAGATTGCAGTTGTAATCAGCACAATAAAACATTTTGTTGCCTATATTAGTGAAAGTGAGACGTCTTATTCCCGGGGTCATGTTTTGAACTGAAATGCATTTTTACCTTGTCATCGGTAGTTTTATTCTTACTGCCATCACAAATGTAACTCCACAGTGCTTACAGTGGTACCTCAGGATACGAAATTAATCCGTTCCAAGGTGGCCTTCGTAACCTGAGCTTTTCGTATCTTGAACCGCATTTTACATGTAAATTGCCTAATTGGTTCCAAGCCCTACAAAAACACCCCAGTAAATTTTATAATAAAGCTAAATTGACCAATAAACAATGAAATACAACAATTTGGACCATTCAATACCTAACTTAATATGCACTACTAATATGTACTACATAGTAGTACCTGTAAATAAAGTGTATTAGTGTACGTACATGATATACAAGAAATACTGTACGTACATACGTACGTATGTAGTAAAATGTGGAACCTTACCTTTCGAGTGAGGCTATCTTCGAAAGTGGCAACAGAGGAGGAGGACAAATGGCAGAAAACTTGTACGTACACTTAACTTTACGAAACACATTAAAAAATGTCAGGAAACATTAAGACTAAACTTTACGAAACACATTAACAAATGGCATAAAACCTTAATAGTACTTAACTTTACAAAAAACTTAAAATTAATTTTTTTTTTCCTTTTTTTTATTTTTACATTTTTTACTTTTTTATACTTTACTTTTTTTTTTTTTGTTAACAAAATTTCAATTTCTTCACCACTTTCAGCTTAATGTTTTTTCGTAGTATCACTTGGATCTTCCTGTTTGCTTACTCGTACTAAAGGCCTCTTTAAAAAATAATTATCCAAGGAAGATTGCTTCTGCCTGCTTTTGACAATGTTTCTGAAACAACTCAGGCAAACGTCATCGAACTGCACAAGCATACGACCTGTGTAAGCCTTTTCAGGGTGTCTCTTTTCTACAAATGATTGCACTTTATGAAAAGCAGCTAGAGCATCCTTAATTTCTGCCGTTGTCATAGGGTCGTCGTGCTCCTCCTCGCCGCTGCTAGAGAACTCTTCTTGAACAACGTTATGTTGCATGGCCTCCAACTCCTTCAGGTCATCCGTTGTAAGCTCCTCTTGGTGCTCCTTGAGAAGGTCATTGATGTCGTCCTCGTCGACAACCAGTCCCATGGACTTGCCGAGTGCAACGATCTCGCTCGTCAAGATCTGGTTGCGAAACAGTTTCAGGATCGTCAACTATTTCTGAATCTAAACCAGCTTCGGACACGTCGAATCCCTCGAAGTCTCGGGCAGATACTGCATCAGGCCATAGTTTCCTCCACGAAGAATTCAAGGTTCGCCTCAAAACCTCCTGCCAAGCTTGATCAATGAGTCGGATGCATATGATGATGTCGAAATGCTCCTTCCAAAATTCAAGCAAGGTGAGGTTTGTGGTATCAGTGATGTTGAAACATCTCTTGAAAAGATGTTTCATATACAGCTTCTTGAAGTTCGATATCACTTGCTGTTCCATGGGCTGGAGGAGAGGGGTGGTGTTAGGCAGAAGATAAAGAACCTTGATGAAAGAATACTCTGCTAGGATATCTTCCTCGAGGCCAGGAGGGTGAGCAGGGGCATTGTCCAACAGCAGCAGATATTTTCAGAGGGGGAGGCGCTTCTTTCTTCCAAGAACTTCTTTTTCACTGCCGGCCGAAACACAGAGTTTACCCACTCTGAACAAAAGTCTCGTTACCCAGCTTTCGCATTAAGCCCTCCACATCACTGGAAGCTTCTCCTTTAGCACTTTGTGGGCCTTGAAGGCTCGAGGAGTCTCCGAATGATAGACAAGTAGGGGCTTGACTTTACAATCCCCACTGGCATTGGAACATAGTGCGAGCGTAAGCCTGTCTTTCATAGGCTTATGCCCAGGTAGCTTCTTCTCTTCCTCCATGATGTACGTCTGACAAGGCATTTTTTTCCAAAAAAGGCCAGTCTCATCACAGTTGAAGACTTGCTGAGAACTGTAGCCTTTGTTGATCGTCATCTCGTCAAACGTCTTAATAAAGGCTTTGGCTGCTTTCGTGTCCGAGCTGGCAGCCTCCCCATGCCGCACCACCGAATGGATGCCAGTCCGTTTCCGGAATTTTTCAAGCCACCCACCAGAAGCCTTAAAGTCTGGGGTTGGCGTCGATGTCCCTTCTCCTCCTTCGTCTTCAGCCTGGGCAATCAAATCGCCAAAAATACCACTGGCCTTGTGGCAGATTGCCGTCTCGGTTATCGTATCGCCAGCGATTTCTTTGTCTTCTATCCATACAAGAAGCAGCCTCTCCATCTCATCATGCACGAAGCCAGTTAATTACAGATTTAGCAGTGTGACAAGGAGCACCGTCTACAAGAAAATGTTTTCATTTGCTTTTTCAAAAGAGTCAGGCAAATGATCTCAGAGCAGCTCCAGGTCATTATTTTGGGTCATTTTTTCCTTGTCAGGAAGAACAACAAGATCCCCTACACAAATAATATGCAAAACAGCCCCACACCATTAATGAAGCAGGGTGCTTCATCGTCTTCTGTGTGCACTTTGGGAGGTGGGGGTCAGTGTTGGGCTGCCGATACACTCGCCCCCAACTGCTGCCTGTCACTGAGAAGGTTGCCTCATCAGACCAAAGCAGACTTCGCCACATGTTAAGGTCCCATACTTTGTATTTCTTGGCAAAAGTAACACATTTCTTTTTTTTGTATGCTGGTGAGAAGGGGTTTCTTCCGGGCATGGTAACTCTTGAAGTGCAAGTTATCATGCAGGCATTTTTCCACGCAACGTAAGGAAACATGGCCCGACAAACTGGGGTTTTTTCCTTAACCTCATGAGCTGTAGTGAAGGGTTGGTCTTCACCTGTCGAGAAATGACTTTCATGGATCTTGGGGATATTAATTTGGGGCATCCAGACCTTGGACGTGGTGTTGGTAAATTATCCTCGCCTCCTTCCACAAACTGCTTCATGAGCCTCTGGCAAACTCTCACATTCATGCCAGTTTGGGTGGATATTTCCTTGATTGCATGATTTGCCTTGTACAGTGCAATCACTGCAATGATATCCTCCTTAGAAGTAACCCTCCTGGCCATCCAACCTGGTCAAAAACTGGGTAAAAGTCCCAGAAGTACACGTAAAAAAGTGGCAAGGTTGCAGAGACCTTGAGAAACTAAACCTCCCTTTTCGGTTGCCATCGGGTAACTGGCTGCCAAGGGGAACTCCTGATGAGTTACCAAGACATTATTTTACGCACCTCATATAAGATCAAACTTCTTGCACTCCAAATTACAGCTATCCTAGGTATGAAATGAAAACTGCGAGAAGTCTAGTCGCTGCCAGCCAAGCGACTTAACTTTCCGCGTAGACTGTAAGTCGAAGTTTCATTAGTCTCATAAGGTTATGTATCAAAAATAGTAAATTTTATTTTAATGGAGAATTTTTTTGTACAAAAGTTTGGCATGGCTATGGGTAATCCCTTATCTCCTGTCCTTGGCAATATTTACATGGAATTTTTTTAGACAAAACTCTTACCAAAATTTTGCCCCAAAAAGTTATATGGTTTAGGTATGTGGATGATATTTTCTGTATCTGTCCAGTTCACGAAAATCTCCAGGAATTCCTTAATAATCTCAATAATTTAGTCCCTTCTATAAAATTTACTGTAGAGGGAGAAAGAAATTGTAATTCGAATTTTCTTGATGTAACTTTCCATAGAAATGATAGAAATTTCACCTTTTCAGTCTTTCGGAAATCAACTAACATTGCCTCTTTTGTTCATTACTACTCCAATCACCATGAAAATGTTATATTCTCTGTTTTTTCTGGGATGTTCCTAATGGCTTTACGTGTCTGTAGCCAGCAGTTTATTGATGCTGAGATTAAAACTATTTATGATATTGCATTGAAACTTAAATACCCAACGACTTTTGTAGATGTGGCATGGAAAAGAGTAGGAAAAACATTTTATTTAACTAATGACAAACTTGAATTCAGTAAGCATAACATTTTAAAATTACCCTATGATGAAAGGTTTTTAGATATTCCTAGAATTTTAAAGCTTTTTAACATAAATGTTGTTTTCGGTAATATTAATGTCAAGAGTTTAGTAATAAAAAATTCCCCTAAAGATCCTCCAGGCTGCATATATGAAATTTCTTGCAAAAAGTGTGATAAAGTCTATTACGGACAGACTGGTAAATCTCTTTCACAACGTCAAAAATAGCACCAATATTCTGAGAGAACTGGGCAAATATTGAATGCATTATTCATAATGAGAGATTTAGATCATCCTATTAACTGGAGTCAAGCAAGAGCCTTAATCCCATGTAATGACACAGTTAAAAGGAATATCATTGAATCTTATTTCATCAAGTCAAATAATGGAATGTTCTAAATTTAAGTCTTGGTTTATTTAAACTTGATGCCTTCATAATGAAAAAAGTTGAAGATAAATATAAGCAACAAAATTAATATATTCAGTTTTTACATGTTTTGAACTGTATGGATATTTTGTAGTTTCTTTTAGGGTTAAATCTATGTTTAGGTTTGTGACAGTGTGATATCCGATAATCCTGGATTATTGCTTTAACTTTTACCCTTTTGACAATTAACCATCTGGTATTTTTTATCTTGTTTACCTGATAACTTTCTCTCCAATTGTATTTCATTCATTCCTTGACAATGTCCTAGTAAAGACGAAAGTGCTTGGATTTCTGACAATCATTTTCCTGTGGTATTCGCTTATGTTCATATATATACGATAATATTATATTTATTTATATATATATAAGTTTATATATATATAGTATGATATATATATATATTTATATATATATATATGATATATGATATATATATATATAATATATATAATTTATAAATAATAATTATAATATATATTATATCGAACTACAAATGTCCTTCAATATCTAATTTGCTCTACCTCGGAATTAATATATTTTCATATATGCTTAATAACCGAGGGGGAATTTATTAAGCGATAATAGAATTGGCGCTCGACAGGCGCGAACCAGTCGATTGCCAATTCTATTATCGCTTAATAAATTCCCCTCGTTAAGCATATATGAAAATATATTAATTACCGAGTAGAGCGAATTAAAATATTAAAAGGACATTTGTCGTTCGATATATGTATGTGAATCACGGTAATGTGATAGACTTATATATATATATACAGTGGTCCCCCTGTAATCACGGGGGATACGTACCAGACCCCTCCATGAATAGTTAGAACCCGCAATAGTTGGAAACCGCCTAAAATAAAAATGCTGGAAACGGCCTATTTTGTTAGTTAAAACTCAAGAAAACCCCACTAAAAATGTTTATACTTGGTTTTTAATAGTTTTTATCACAAAAATTGCATTTTATGATGAAAGTGATAACAAAACCAGGAATTTGTGGATATTTCCCATAGAAAAATACTGCAAATACGCAAATTTTCAACAAATAATGCGGGACAACATTCCCAAGAGAAATCCACGAATGTGTGAGTCCGCGAATCCAGAGAATGTGAATGGCGGGGAGTCCAATGTACGTGTATGTATATATATATATATATATATATATATATATATATATTATATATATATATATATATATATGATATATATATATATATTATATATATATATATATATATATATATATATATATGATATATATATGATATATATATATATATATATATATATATATATATATAATATATATATATATATATATATATATATATTTATAATATATATATATATGATATATATATATATATATATATATATATTATATATATATATATATATATATATATATATATATATATATATTTATAAGATATAATATATATATATATTATATATATATATATATCATATATATATATATATATACTATATAATATACATATTGATCTCTTTCGTCTACCCAGTAATTAATTCATTATTTTGCTTTGTAAAACGGCAGCCATAGTCCTCTAATTATCAGCTGACTTTAGGCGGGAAACCAAAACACGCCAGCCAGGGATAGGGAATTTCCTGTGAGAAGGGAGAATATAGTCTTTTGTCAGCTTTAGGGACGTATCTCAAAGGGAAGGATGTAGGCAGACTGGTACTTCTTAGGCCTATATCTTAAGCTCTCTTTCCTGTGAACCCTCTGCTGGCTGTATGTTCTGTTTCCAGGATTTGCCCTGCTTGTGGGGGTTTAAGCTGACCCCCAACACCGAGGCAAGACGCCTGCGATCTTCCTCAGACACCTCCAGTTCGTGACCTCGGACGGATGTCCGACCACCCGCCTTCCATTTAGGCCTATCCATGGGGTTACTGGCGCGCCAAGAGACCCAGACCTGAGACAATGCCAGGCCGCATTTTCTACAAAGATCCACTGAACACGGCATCCAGGTACGTCTTGTGAAACAGCATATTGCCAGTCCCTTACATCCTATTATCTATTTGATCCCCATTTTCAAATTCAAATGCTAAACCAAAAAGAACTCATCCCTTTGTTCCCTCTCACTGCCTCATGGCCGCATGCTTCCCCTTGTGTGATCGTCCCAGACAAATGAAGTCAGTGCATACCTCAGTGAAACATTGGAGTTCCTTTTCCCCAGTGTTAGAGAACTTAATAATTGTAACTCCATCAAAGAAGTCATTTTTCTTTTATCATGTGTAATCTAGGATCCTTTTCCAGATTCCCTGAGTCACGTGTCAAGTCTGTCTGCCCGCAAGTGTTGCATTACCCAAGATTATGAAACCAGCTTTTACGAATTCCATTTTGAGCCAGCTATCATCCACTTGGGAGATATTACAAGTCCACGTGGGGACCAGTAGCATTTACTTAACCTTGGCTGTTAAGCAGCCTCTTGTAAATAAATAGCTGTAAAGTAACTAGCTGAGTTTCTGGCGACCTTCCCTCTAGAGTAAATTATCACTATAAATCCTTTTTACAGTAAGTTCAAGAAATTCACTATTTTTTCCCTCAATTATTTCTGTTTACGTATCGGAGCCTCTCTCAAGGCCGGGCTCATACGTAAAAATAATGGATGTATGTATGTTTATGTTTCAGCCTAACTGAAATGCATTGAGCAATATCAAACAAACTTACCGTCTGGAAAAGAACATTGTGGCTGTTAAGACATCACAAGCACCAAGGGAATAAATGTAAAAATAAGTGAAAACAACAGATATTAGTGTCTAATCCATAGTTTTCAAGGTCACCGAGATGAAGAGTGACACTTCCGATGCTCTCCAAGTACAAAAAAGTGACACTCCTGATGCCCTTTAAGTCCATGTTCTGCTCCAATAGGTAAAGGGGTAGATATTAGTGTATGATCCATAGGTCTTGAGGTCGCTTGTATGAGTAGAGAGACTACCGATGCCCTTCAAGTCCAAGTTCAGCCCTGATAGGAATATGGCGGATGGGGGTGAGAAGTGGTGAAAAATAAAATGTCAAAAATGCTGGGCAATATAACTGAAGCAACTATCTCAACAGGAAAGGGAGAGAGTGAGAGGGATAGGAAGTGAGAGAGAGTTGAGGGGGTGCTGAGAAGAGAAAGAGAGAGAGTTTATCGGTTGTCATTCAGTTTTCCTGGGCAGTATAATATAAAGAGAGAATAACAAAATATTCTTGATCTTATGTGAATTTTTTTTCTATTGTTTTGATATTGGAAATGATCAAAACAATATCCGCCCTTTTACCATCCCATAAGTTATTTGCAGTAATAATTTATTTAATGCTCTAGGTTAATACTACAGTATTATTTTGATGAAAATGAAGCCTTTTTGATCAAATTTAAGCTACTTAAAAATTTATATACTTCTAAGTAAATGTACCACATATAGTAGTACATGCTGCTCCTTAATAAGAGAGAGTCCCCTGTGAACCATAGATGGAGGACATCGTAGTCAGCGTGTCCATTCTTAAGGCCCAGAAATCTGGCGGTTGAACACACATGGCCAACAGGTCAGAGGAATGGGACGTCTTCCTTTGCTCTACACCACCAGAAAGAGAGGCCTTGGTGGGGTGAACCACCAGTTGCTTCAGAAGCGTACTGAGAATCCTCCCACCAAAAAGTGAGTCTTCCATATGCAAAGACTGAGGCTTTGTATTCGTGTAGGAACAAGTGGCAAATTTTAAAGAAATTTGTATTTTTCCTTTTTCCTGACATACAAGCTGAGGTTTATGGCCCACTCAACCACACCTCATTCTGGCACCTTGGCCGAAAGGCAAAGTGGAGAGAACACCAACAAGTTGGCGGGGCTTCCTCCCCCCCCCCCCCCCCCCTCGCCCCATCGTCAGTAGATGACCTTGTTTGAGAAAGTCAACAGCTATTCCAGCTTGTGTCACAACCAAATCCTGTGTTAAGACCTTTAGGTTTGTATGTTAGGATAAATACAAATGACTTATAAACAGCCATTTTTTAACAAAAGCCATAATACTTTTCATGCTTATTGTAATCCATTAACGTTCAGTTCTCGTTCGGTTTGTTCTGTCAGCTGAAGTCAACTGCACACTCTCTTTCAATCTGTGTATAGTGCATGTTTCTATTGGTTTGACTGGAGGAAGAGGAGGTCACAGGCCTAGATGATGATGTCAAGGAATAATCCTTTCATCTGTTCCTCCCCCTCCCCACCTTGTAGGGGAAGAAGTGCCCTCAGCGCACCATACCGGGCATTCCTAAAGGTTTTTGGGCAGCACCCCTTCAACCCCTTTCATTCCTTGTACTGTACCTCAGTTTGTATTCTCTTTCTTTACTCATCTCACTCCTAACAATTTCATGGTACAACTGCTTTGAGGTTTCTCCATTGTTGTCTTTCAAACCTTTGTATTCCTCTTGAGTTTCCCTTCCAGTGCTGAATGATAGCATTGGTCCCAGCTCTTGGCCTTTGGCCGAGATTTTTTATTACATTCTATTCCATTTCCCCTTCTCCTGCTTCTGCCGTGCAAATAAGTCTGAGACTGGTGACAAGACTAAGGTTTGGTCAGGTGTGGGTGGAATGACATTAATTCAGCGAGTACTTCAGGAATGTAAGTTCCAAGTTCACAGCAGCGAATGGAGGGTCTTGTGAGACACGACAGAATGGCTGAAGCAGTCCCAATGACTGTTAGTTTACAGACAATCATGTTTGGACAACTGTTTGTCTGAAAGACTTGGGAAGCAGAGTGTGTGTGGAAATCATGACTGCTGCTAAATGGGCTCAGTATGATTGATGGCTTTGTGATGAACAGTAAATTAAAAACTTCAGTTTTATGTAAATTTTTCTAATAATCTTTTGCCTTCTCGTATTTCAGAGTTTCTTCCCTCAACTTCCCTCAAACAAGAAGTCAGTTCGTGGCATCAAGGTTTTGGAAATGAACGGGGTCCAGCAATGAATTTCAGTGCAAGTTCCTGTGAGGTGTTGACTAAGTTCCTAAAATAGGAAATATGAAATTCTAGATATAAGATCTGTGCACCAGTGAAAGGAGAAATTGGAGGAAATAAGATAATAATTAAAAGTGATAGAAACAGTGAATAAGAATAGACGAAAGTGAAAAAAAAATTGGTGTTTCCATAATTCAACAATGTCAAAGGACCAAAAGCTAAAATGAGCATCATGGAATATCCTTTGAAAAGCAAGACTGAGGATCCAGTGGTGATGTCTTTCGTGAAACATGAAAATTTAGGTTTAGCAGGCAGTGATGCCCCAGCCAGCTGTACCTCTCCATCTTTGGATCCAATGATGGAAATCAAGACGGAAATAAAGACGAAGGTGGAATTATGTTATGAGTCTGAAGGAGACACGAAGTATCATTGTGAGGATTCGACGTCAGTGTTCAGAGATGAAGGCAGTTTGCTGCCTATCAGAGAGGAAGTTGCTAAGAAGCCCTTTTCAACCCACAAGAAGATCCACAGGGGAGAGAGGGCCTTCGCCTGCTGTGACTGTGAGAGGTCATTCTCCCGGAAATCGAGTCTCAAGTCCCAAGTGGCGATCCACACAGGGAAGAGGCCCATCATGTGCAAGGACTGTGGGAAGTCATTCTCTCAAAAATCAAATCTCAAAATCCACATGGTGATCCATACAGGGGAGAAGCCCTTTGTGTGCAATGACTGTGAGAAGTCATTCTCCTATAAATTGAGTTTGAAAACCCACATGGTGATCCACACGGGAGAGAGGGCCTTTTTCCCCTGCAATGACTGCGGGAAGTCATTCTCCCATAAATCAGTTCTCAAGTCCACATGGTGAGCCACACAGGGGAGAGGCCTTTCATGTGCAAGGAGTGTGGGGAGTCTTTCTCTCATAAATCAAATCTCAAGACCCACGCGGCGGTCCACACGGGGTAGAGGTCCTTCGTGTGCAATGACTGTGGGAAGTCGTTCTCCCAGAAAGCACATCTGAAGAACCACGTGGTGATCCACACAGGAGAGAAGGCCTTTGTCTGCAATGACTATGGAAAGTCTTTCTCCCTAAAATCAAGTCTCCAGTTCCACATGGCAATCTACACAGGTGAGAGACCTTTTCTGTGTCAAGACTGTGGGAACTCGTTCTCCCGTAGATCATATCTCAAGAGCTACATGGCGATCCACACACATGAGAGACCTTTTGTGTGTCAAGACTGTGGGAAGTCGTTCTCCCGTAGATCATATCTCACGAGCCACATGGCATCCACACAGATGAGAGACCTTTTGTGTGTCAAGACAGTGGGAAGTCGTTCTCCCGAAGATCATATCTCAAGAGCCACATGAGGCTCCACCTTGGGCAGAAGCCATTTGCTTGCGAAGAGTGTGGGGAAAACGTTTTTCTAGAGGAACAGCCTGGAATGACATTTCTGGACTCAGATGGGTGAGAAGCCCTTCAGAGGCACTTTGATTGTGGGAATTTGTTCATACAGAAGTCCTTAAAACACCATTATATTATACGAAATTTACATTATGATGTAATATACACTGCAATGTATGTCGTATATATTACACTGTTTGTATGATACCTATTTTAATAAAAAAAAAAAATAGGAAAACACAATAAATACATCATAGCTAATGTTCACAGCAAAAGTGTTGAAATTTGTGTCAGGAATCTGATTACTTTTTCAACAACAAATATTTTAAGATGAATTATCACAAATATGTAATAAGTTTATGCAATTCATAACCTTATTCTGATGTTTAACTAAGTATTCAAATATTATCTAGCACACTTCTTCTTCCAAAAAAAATGCCAGGTTTCCTTGGCAGTTCGAGCAGCATCTTCGTTTAACATTGTTGTGAAGAAAGTGTACCAGCATCTATAGGTACAAATGGTTTGCAGATTTAGTAAAGGAAATGGGAAGTTTTTTTACACAGATGACTCCGCAAACATCGAGATGGCGTCAGTCTTCTACATGTAAGGTGTTTTAAGTAAAAAATTTTAAAGCGTCATAGAGGTAACTTAGCAATGCGCATGGCTAGACTTTCATTAACCTCTGTTTAATCGGAAATTACAGCCTTAATTTGTGATTTGGGAGAAAACACTTCAAGAGGCGAGTAGAGGTATTGAATTGTTGCATCAACAGATGCTGGCTCTTGACTGAAGTTCATCCTGGGTCATTGAACAGGTTAAATTACTTTTTCGGGAAGATGGCTACTATGTTGCCCTTCGGTTGTTTACCCTATTAGCTAAAAGTTCCTGTGACCACGGCACCTACCGATACGAACATGGGCCAAAGCTTTCCCGTGACCATAGTCTCATACATTACCTGCAAACACACCCACAAATTAGGCTACAGGTCCTTTTTGGGCTTAATTGTAATAA